>NW_007726455.1:507406-534850 GCF_000696425.1 Galeopterus variegatus | reverse complement strand
TTTTTAACATTTAAGCATTAAGTACAAAATTAATCAAAACCTCTATTCTTCTTCTGACTAATACAGATATAGTAATGCCATAATTTCAATCACCACTCCCTTCCATATTCAAAATCATTGTTAGACACTATTTTTACTCCCTCTTTGCATTAGCCATTATTACTATTATTGTATTTACAGTCTTTACTTGTGTAGATTTACCACATGTTCATAAATTTTATTGCTGCATCCTGCTCACTGCCTAAGAAGCTGATCTGTGTAGACTGAAAAAAACGATCTCTTTGGCTTCTAGTTGGGTAAAGCAATGGAAGATCCTGGCAGGAATAGATTGAGAGATTGCAGGGAGGAGAATGAGGATGGGCTATTTATTTCCTCCATTCTTTTCTTTCTTTTTTTTTTTTTTCCTTTTTTGTCTTTTTTACTGACCGGTAACGGGATCGCAACCCTCAGTGTTGTGCCCGCACCGTGCTCAACCAGTGAGCGGGAACCGGTCTCCACATGGGATCCTAACCCTCGGCGGGAGCGCCTCCGTGCTCCCAAGCGGCGCACTCTCCA
This sequence comes from Galeopterus variegatus, assembly GCF_000696425.1. Classification (NCBI taxonomy): domain Eukaryota; kingdom Metazoa; phylum Chordata; class Mammalia; order Dermoptera; family Cynocephalidae; genus Galeopterus; species Galeopterus variegatus. The sequence goes on along the minus strand of NW_007726455.1, from coordinate 534,295 downwards.
GTGCGCCACCAGGCCGGCCCATGAAATATATATTTCACAATAAAAAACATTAAAAACAGTAGCACTGGAAAGAAATATACCAAAATATTAAAGAGTTGTTGCTTTTGAAAGGTAGGATTAGGGGTATTTTTCCCCCCTGCCTTTTAGATTTTTTTATGTCACAAATTTATAGCATAATTAAATCTTAAGAACTTGTACTCAAGATTCAGGCAGATTTGGATTCAAAGGTCAGATCTGCTACTACTTTGCTGTGTGATTTTGGCCAAGTTACTTAAGTTTTCTGGCCTCAATTTCCTCATCAGTAAATTGGGAATGAAAATAATAGTTATCTCAGAATTTTTAGGAGGCTTAAATGAGATAATGCAATGCTTAGTACAGTGCCTGGTACAGAGTATTTAATAAAAACTGTGACTCTCATTACACAGTACATGTTTCTTCAGTTAACTAAAAAAAATTTGCCTTCTTAACTAAATTTTTAAAGCATATACTCCCCCATAACCTGACTTATATGGGTATAAATATATTCTTTGTCCCTAGGGCTTATTCATCTTGTCCCTTCAAGCCTAGCAGATGTGGTGTGCATGCTGCCACAACCCTCTCCAGTTGCATGTGATCCTGCTTACTGTGGTTACCTAATCCTACTGACTGATTCCTTGTAGACTAAGAGGATGCTGGTGGAAAAGATGGGCCGAGAGGCTGTGGAGCTAGGACACGGGGAGGTGAACATCACAGGGGTGGAAGAGAACACCTTGATCGCCAGCCTTTGTGACCTCCTGGAAAGGATCTGGAGTCATGGGCTACAAGTGAAACAGGTAATGGATGTCTAGCCTCTCCCTGCTGAGCAAACTGTCTTTCTATTTCACTTACTAGCGTTCCCACACTTTTTTTGTCCAGCTGGCTGGCTTTGAAGAATGTGCATAGTCCTCCTAGAGTAATACTTGAAATAGCTGAACAAATAAGTAAATGTGATCCAAACTATTTTCCTTAAAAATAAGCTTCCTAAATCTATGTGTTTGTCAGACTTTTTAAAAGTGGCATCTTTCTTCCTGGGAGTAGAGCTGACAGACAACCTGGTCCTGTTTACCAGCTAGCCCTCCTCTGGCGATGAACAGAGAGCTTGGAGCTCAGGAAGTACCAAACATGATCTAAGCGCCCTTCACTAATTGTACATTTCTAGTAGAAAAAGGTTTGTCATTGACATTTCTTTTGTATGCAGATGGTTTAACCATCTAAAGATTTGAGAGAAGTCCTCAAGAAGTTGAGTAAGTTTGATTTTTACTGGTTAATACCTGGAGAATTTTCTTATTTTATAATACTATACTTTCACCTGGTGGAGATAGACAACTTCTATTTTTATGTATTTTTTTTTCCTTTTTGTCTTTTTTTACTGACCGGTAACGGGATTGCAACCCTCGGTGTCGTGCCCGTACCGGGGACTGGCAACGGGATCGCAACCCTCAGCATTGCGTCTGCACTACGCTCAGCCAGTGAGCGGGAACCGGTCTCCACATGGGATCCGAACCCTCGGCGGGAGCGCCGCCACGCTCCCAAGCGGTGCACTCTCCAGTGTGCCACCGGGCCGGCCCTATTTTTATGTATTTTTAAATTTGAAAAGAATTTGAACTATTTTGAAAAGCAGTGTTATCATGGAAAAATTAGAAAGTACATATTAGTATCCAGCAATTTATTTATTTATTGAGGGCCTACAGTATACCAAATGCTGTTGTAGGCACTTGAGTTACCTCAGTGAACAAAACAGACCAAGATCTCTGCCTTCTGGAATTTCCATTCTAATGGTTATAGCAATAGTCTACCACATCTGTCCTTCAAAACATTTTTCTGTGCATATATGCCTATTCATATACATCTGTGTATTTAAAAATCCAACAGAGGGCTGGCCAGTTAGCTCAATTGGTATAACATGGTGCTGATAATACTGAGATCCAGAGTTCAATCCCTGTACCGACCAGCCTCCAAAAAAATAAAATAAAAATCTAACAGAACCATGATGAGATATCATTTCATACCCACTAAGATAGCTAAAATAAAAAAGACAGACAGTAAAAAGTGTTAGCAAAAATGTGGATAAATTGGCACCTTCATACATCGCTGCTGGGAATGTAAAATTGTGCAGCCACTTTGGAAAATAGTCAAGAGGTTCCTCAGAATGTTCAACAGTTATCATATGTCCCAGCCAAGTCCACTTCTAGATATGTACTCAGGAGAAGTGAAAACATGATGTCAGCACAAAAACTTGTACACAAATCTTCGCAGCAGCATTATTCATAATAGCCAAAAAGTAGAAACAACTCAGGCATTCATTAGCTGGTGAGTAGATCAACTAAATGTGGTATATCCATATAGTGGGATATTATCCAGCAATCAAGGGAATGAAGTACACATGGTACACGTGGATAACTTTGAAAACACACTAAGTGAAAGAAGCCAAAGACAAAAGACCACATACTGTATTAGCTCATTTATATGAGATGCCCAGAATAGGCAAATCCATAGATGGAAAGTAGACTAAGGGTTGCCAGAGGCTAGAGGAAGGGGGCAATGGGGCATGACTGATAATGCATATGGGGTTTCTTTTTGGGGTGATGAAAATGTTCTAAAATTAGATAGTAGTGATGGTTACACAACTCTGTGAATATATTAAAAACCAGAATTTTTTTTTTTTGGTACAAAAGATAGTATACATTAAAGTGTGGATTTTTTGGTAATGTGAATTATATCTCAAAGCTGTTTTTAAAAAAGCCAAATGGGATCATACTGTACATAATGTTTTGTAACTTGCTTTTTTTTGACCTCATATCTTTTCCATGCCCTTAACTAATTTTCAGGTGATGGTATAGTAAGTGTTTATGAGCTCAGACTATAAATCAGATAGGACTGGGTTTGAAGTATGATTCCCACTTAATAACTGTATGAAACTGAGCAAGGTACCTAGCTTCTCTAGGCCTGTTTGCTTACTGAGCAACTAACCATAGTATCTGCTTAAAAAGTAGAGAGAACAGCAGTTTTTGCTCCTGGCCTCCTAAATTTTCTTATTTCTCTTGACTGCTTGCCTGTAGGGATGCCTGTGGCAAGTCTTAATAAGAACCTCTGTTATCCTTATTGCTGCCTTTGGCTTTCAGTGACATTGTCCAAGGAGATGGGCTTCCGTCTCTAGTATGTTTTTCTGGCAGCGAGAGGTGAAATTTGGTTTTTCATACTGTTTTTGTAGCTGTTGCCATTTGGGGACTGGTATGTGAAAGGGGGCTGTTTCTTATCTTTCATGCTTATGACATTCTTGGAGAATCTGGTGCTGTATGTTGTGTGGCCATACCCCTAAATGCATAGTGAGGCTGTATTGAACTTTGCAGTCCCAATCAGCCCCTTTGCAAAAGAGGAAAAAAGAGTAGTCCATGTCTCCTAACTAGGAAGACTTAAATGCAGCAGCCCAGCTGTTGCTCTCTGCTCTTGCCCTTGCTTTTCCTCCTCACTGCTGTAATCACTGTGAGCAGGGGTTTCCTTCTTCTGGCATGGTGGCCTAATTTTGCTCATCTTGGCTCTTCAGCATCATTGCATGTGAGGTGTCTGTGGTGCCCAGCTGTATTCAGTGTGTGCCACATCCAGATGGTTTTATTAAGTTCTATTAGACTGCCTTCCCAGTCTGCCTAGATGCTGAGCATATAAAGACAAATAAGTTAAAGTCCCTGCCCTTTCAGGAGTCTGTTTTCTAATGGTTTCATAAATGGATGGATAAATAGACTTCTAGAAGTCCAAATTACTAAGTCAAAGAGCATGAATATTCTAAGCTCTTGAATTGTCTTCTAGATATTTTATATTAATATGACTTCCTAGTAACGGTGTATAGGGGTTGCAAGTCTCACTAATGTTGTCAAACATTTAAGTTTTTTCAAATATTTGGTATTTTGATGAATAAAAGTAGTGTTTTCTAATTTTAATTTGTGTATTTTTTAAATTACATTGAGATTTTTGGGTTTTAAGTTTCATAAATCTTGTAAGAAACCCAAATAGACAGCAAGTTTATTTCTGCAGAGGAGGATTCCCCCCATTCAAATGTTTAATTTCCCCCCCCCAAAATAGATCAAGTTGGTGAATAGAAACAAAATAGATCATTGCTATTCTCATGAAATAAATATTTTTTTTTCTTTTTTAAATTGATACATAGTTATTGTACATACTTATGGGGTACAGAGTGATATTTCGATATATGTATATAATGGGTAATGATCAAATCAGGGTAATTAGCATATTCATCCCTGCAAACATTTATCATTTCTATGTGTTGAGAACATTTGAACTCTTCTAGCCATTTGAAGATATGTAATAAATTATTATTATTTATAGTCACCTAGCACTACTATAGAACACTAGAACTTATCTTCTATCTAGCTGTAAGTTTTTATCTGTTAACCAACCTTTCCCTATCTCTCTCTTCTCCTCTCTCCTCCCCTTCTTATGGGATAAATCTTAAGACCTTAAATCTTCACATTCATCCCAGAGCACAAAATTTTCTTTAGAAAGCATAACTTCAAAAGTTAAATGATCTTTTCAGAAGCAGTGTGTAAAGTATAATTATTAAGAGCATTACTAGTGATGTGATGTTTTACAAGTTACTTTAACCTTGCCGATCCCCATTTTTCTCTTTTGTAAAGAAAATGGGGATAGAGTATCTACCTTGTAGGATTGTTGGGACCATTAATTAAAATACTGTATTTTAAACTTTTAACATAGTGCTTAGTTCATAGCAAGCCTCAAGGCATGGTAGCATCTATCATTATTATTACTTTTATCAGATATGGTACTAAAGTTATTTATAAGATTTTTATAATAAATCCTGCTACTAAAGCAAACATACTACATTTATATTATATCGAGTACATAAGAACAGTTACCATGAATCTGAAATAAAGTTTTTGTTATGTAACAAGTGTCATGATGTACTGGAGGATGATTAGAAAGAGACAAGGCAGTTGCTGGGTGGCCAGCTGGGCTCACTCAGTACCTATTTGAATTGCTCTTTTACATCAGGCTTGCAAATGCTATTCAGATTTGTGCCTTGGTAAAATGGCAAATTACTACATGTCTCAAATAGTTTAAGCTGCAACTCTTAAATTCCCAAATGTCAAGGTTCTACTATATAACTATAGTTTATCTCAGCCTTGCAATTAAGTACTGGCCTACCTTCCTGCAGGCTTCTTCATCTATGGCTTCAGTAGTAAATCCTCATCACAGTGATGACTTGTTCTCCCCAGGCTGCATTAAGGGCAGGAATGCCTTTAAGTATTTTAGGAAATTTAGAAGCTATCATTGAATCTCATAGACTGGATCTGCTCTTCTGTGTAAAAGCCATCATGCTCTGTTCAAGCCGACCTTCAACCAACAGACCATTTAGTGGTTGATAGGTTATTTGCTTTTTTCTGTCTTATTCATTTGTCCCTTCCCAGGCTGTCTTTGGCATCTCCTTCCTATCCCCAGTGGGGGACCATTTCTTTTTACTGTTCCCTTTCTTTCTTTATATTTCTTCTGGATTTTAGGAAAGGGATATATTTGCATACATTGCATCCAGGTGTGCATTGAGACAAGAAACAGTACAGATACTTTTTAACAAAAACCTGGATCTATATGCTCAAAGCTTTGGCCTTTGAAATCTAAACTGATAGGTGTTTCTCTCTTGCATTGGTTCCAGGGGAAATCAGCCTTGTGGTCCCATCTGATACATTACCAGGAAAACCGGCAGAGAAAACTCACATCAGGAAGCTTCAGTACCTCAGGTAAAATGATCTCTGCATGTCTGTCCACTTTCCCATTCCCCATTGGCACGATCATCTGAAGCATACTATTCCAGGTCAATGAAGCCTTTGCTCTGGAGTGTTTTCCGTTTTAAATATTGAGCCACCAGGCTCTCTGAACCAGAGCATACCAAAGCCATGGGGTTTGCTTTCATTATGTGTTTTTATACCATTTTGATCAGTGAGATAGAAAATTTATATCAGCGAGAGGCCAGTCCTAGAATAAATTTGGCTTTTATTGCAGTACTAGTGTACTGTGTTTGGAGCAAGCTATTTTCATAGTCATTTGTTTTATTTCTATGACATCGGCATTGAGGTTATCTATCCTATCAGTCAACAGAGCTGTTTGTCAGTGTCCGTCCTTGGAACTCTTCAAAGTCAAGGCCTGGCATAAATGATCCCTTACACTTTCTTTCTGTTTCTAATTTAATAAAAATGTCAGTTTGTGGGGACTCCAGAGATCATCTAGTCTAGCCCCTTTCTTTTGTAAGAGGAGGAAGGTGGGGTCCAGTGAAGAATTGAGTTTATTTAAGGTCACACAGTGAATTAATGGAAAAGGCCAGATTAGGAGCCAGGCCTCTTGTCTCCTGGTCTGGTGTTCTTTCTACCATTCTGCAGTGTCCCGAAGAGTCTCCCTTCTTTTACTTCTTGACGCATCTCTCCTTTATGCCATCCTTTGTTCTTCCCTTTCTACCAGAAAATTTCTTTACCTCTCTGGGATGATCTTATCCTGATGGTAAAGATGAATTAAATGGGGTAAAAAGGTGGGCATTAACTCTGCCTTCGAACTAGTTGACCTCAACTAGTACTGACTGTGGGGAGATAATTGGCTAGAAACCAGGGACAAGAGTGCCCTAGGTAGCCTTACTTTCTGGATGTGGGAGCAAAGAGTCTTCTCAGGAAGGCTACAGAAGTTATTGTTATGGGATAAACTGTAGCCAAAAATTTCCAACAGCTTGGTGATGAAAATACTAAGTTTTAAACATTGGGCATGAGGATATAATGTTATTGTATCTTCTCTTTTCTGAGAGGCCCTGAGCATTCTGGAACAGGTTCTTACACATTCCCTTGGCTTTTTGTAGCCCATTTTGAAGCCAGGACAGGACATAAGTAGTAGCTTCAAGTGGAAACACTGCTTCCATGGATTATGCTGAGACTGATGGATTAGGAACCAGGATAACTGTGTTCTGGTTCCAACTTTGCCACTTGGTGACCTGGGCAAAGCAGCTAATCTCTCTGAATTTCAGTTTCCTCCTCGGTTAAGTGGGGAAACTGTGATACTTTCCTTAGCTACCTTATAAGTTGTTATAGAATTAAATGAGATTATATGCATAAAAATATAAAATCTGATCTCTAGTAGGAACTTAATAAATTTTATGAAATGATTGATTAAAGTGTTGCCAGTGTAACTATTTCCTGTAGAAATTTGTGATTGGAAATAAAGAAGAGTAGTCAGCTATTTGGATATTTAGATCTCTTTGGACATGACCAACTTTTTTGTTCTAGGCATACTTCTTGATTCAGAACGGAGGAAGTCTGATGCCAGCTCAGTCATGTCTCCCCTGAGGATCTCCCTGATTCAGGATATGAGGTTAGTCTGGGTTCACATGTAATAAGCCACTAAAATCCTGTTTTCATTTGCTGCTTAGGATCTCAGTGACTGTTACAGCATCTCAGCTAACCAAGAAGCCCATTTTATTGATCTTGTGCTTCATGATGTATTTGTAGAGCTGTATAAACAGTTGGGTTTCCTGGCATTTTTGGAGATCTATACTAGGGTGAATGAAGGAACATAGGAGAGTCTCTCAAGGTTTAAGAGCTTAGATTTGGCCTGGCTTTTCGAGGCCTGGACTGTCTTCTTTTCCCCCAAATTATGGTGATCCTATCTGGAAAGCTACATGGAAGCCCAGAATTTGGAGAACAAGAGAGATGAGCTTTCCTAGAGTGGGATAGGGCTGCCTCACCATGCGTTCTTTGGCTTTACAGGGGAGGTAGTATCAGTGAATTCATCTCCCACCCCATCCTCCACTTCCCTTTTTCATTTCCCCTTCAGGCACATCCAGAACATCGGGGAAATCAAGACTGATGTGGGGAAGGCCAGAGCATGGGTGCGACTGTCAATGGAAAAAAAATTACTTTCCAGACATCTGAAGCAGCTTCTTTCAGACCATGAGCTCACCAAGTAAGGCCGCTCCACCTGGAGAAGAACCAGGCTCCTAGGAATGGCAGGGAGGGCTTGGAAACCCAATGTGGGAAGGGGGAGTATGTTGCTGCATTCAGCTAACCACAAATTGCATGTGAAGGTTTTGCAGTATTTCCTCTTCTCCCCCTTTATCTGTAGAAGAATACTTCTGCTATATCTATCCTCCCTATCTTCTCAATTTACATACCCCAAACTGGCTTTCTTAAAGAGATGGTGAGAAGGATGGAGTCCTCCTCTCCTTCCTGCATTCAGGTGACATGTATACCTCTTAGGCATAAGATATGTCCTCTGTTTGTTTCTTGTCCAGGGGAGCAAAGGATTGGAGAATTAAAAAGGAAACTTCTGAGATATCCCCTTATCTCTTTTGTTATCTCCTGAGTCCAGGGCCAACCCAAAACAACCAATTCCTTGCTTTTTTTCCTCTGTACCCTGCCTGAGTCTCTCTAGAGCTTAGAGGGCTTATAGATAACATTCCTAGGCCCTCTCCCTCCATATGTTCCATCCAGAAAGAGGGTGGGGAGAGATTCCAATGCCCTCGCACTCCCAGGAGCCACTAAACCTACAGTTCTTTTCTCTTCAGTTTTTTATTGCCTACATTCTTTCTGAACCCTAGCTATTAGAGGAGGAGGGGGAGGAATGCTGTCCCCTTCTCTGCCTCTTGGACCACCACCTTTCTGTCTTGTCATTTATGTAATTGTGTTTGGCTTTTTCTTCATTGCCAATCATGTTGGGCTTTTTTTTTTTAAGGATTTTCTTAGGCATCATTTCATGGTATCCTTTATTATGTGACTTCCCTATGGATGATAAAGCAGAGGAGTAGACCCTGGGGAAATTTTTTTATAATCCAATTGATTAAACTCTCAGATCTGATTTTATTCAAAGTGAAATATAGTTTTTAAACTGTTTATTGTGGGTGTGAACTACAATAAGAAATCAGGTTTAGAATCTTCAGAGGTTAGAGAGCTCACTTGAGAAATTAGGAAGCAGCAGTTCTTAAAGAGCTTAAACTTGATTTCTAAAGGAACAACAAGGTTTAGGAATGAAATTGGAGATTGGGAGGACAACTAAAAGACAACAAAGTGGACATGTAAGCTGTAGTTGAGAAGGGAAATGTTTGCATGCCATATTCTGCAAGACAGTTCAGTGTCTTGGAAAAATCTGTCACTGTAGATTTTTCTACACCAGGGCTTGACAGGGCGGGAGTCATTCTTTTGGGCCAATGTGGGTGTCGTCTGTCAGGAGAGGCTGCAAGTCGGCAGGAGGACAGGGCAGAGAGGCAGCCGAGAGGGGAACAAGCACAAGAAATTTATGAAGGCCAGGGCACAGAGAGGTCTAGGGTGCATGAGCTTAAGGATCTAGCAGTAGTAAACGGGGCACAGATCTTGGTCAGGAAGTTAATCTTGATTTCTTCTAACTGTAGCCTTGTTAGAGGAGATAAGCTTAGAATTTACTCAGTCCATAGTGACTTCTCACCTGATATTCTGACCCATGTTCTATTCCAGTGAGTGGAAAATGGGGAGAGTTTTGCTGCCACAGATTGCTGTTTGGATGGAGTACGGGGAGAGAGAAAGGGGCATCTTGTCAAAACCTACTTATCCCTCCATCCTGTCTTCTCTCACCTTTTTCCCCAATATGCTTAGAGCTCCCACCACACCGTACCCCTCACCCTATTCAGTATACCTTCAGCCCTTTCTTGTCTTTACTTCTGCATGTCCCTAGTCCCTGTCTTCTTCTCTACCTGATAAACTCCTTCAGGTCTTAGTCAGAAGTTTTCTTGGTCAGTCTTTTCCTGAATTCCTCAGAGGAGTGGTCCATTCCTCTTCCAGGCATGCATAACATTTGTTCAGTATTTGCTTATCTCTGTTTTACCACTGATATGTGCTGTCTTATCATTATCTATTTGCTTGCTGCTTATTAAAATTTGCTTTCATTGACGGTATGAATCATGTACTTTTCTTAATGCCTGGCTCCTAATAGGCATTCAGCCAGTGCACACGAATGTGTGCATAGATGCATAGACAGGAGGAGATAGACAGCCTTGGGAAAGTGTATCTTGATAGAATGTTCCTGAATTTCTGGGATTTCCAGCTAGCCCCCGTGACTGTTTGCAGCTTGGAGATGGGGTATGGTGGAGGCAAAGTAAGGGGCCTTGTATTCATGGGACTCATTGAACTATTAATTCTAAAGGAAGGAATTAGTTAGCTCCTTTATAGGGAACCCAAACTCTTTCTCTTTGACCTCTTTGCAGTGACTGATATACCGTGTAGTGACCCCTTTACCTTGAAACTCACTTTGTATGGCTGCCATGCCCCTGTAGCATCTTGTTCTCTTTCTCCCCTTACTCTTTCCAGGATGTTGGCTTCCATAGTCTTGAGTTCTCTGCATGCACACATTTTCTTTGTCACTGTCTCACTTGCTCTCTCTTACTTGGTGACCTCATTTATTCTCATGACTTCCATCACCTCTAAGCAGGTGACTCCCACATCTTAAGCTCTGTCTCTGACGGTTCTTCTGAGCTCCAGTCCTGCATTTATTTGCGTTCAGGTATCTTACTTTTAACTCAGAGAGAACAAAAGCAGAGAGTCTTCACAGAGTCTTCACCATAACTACATTTTTCTCAAATTTTTTTGTTAATGTCTCTACTGTTCTCTCTGAACATCATTCCCCCACTTCTCCTTACCTACATTCAAAATTTGGACTCAGTTTTGACTTCTCAGAGTCCACCCCTGCTTTACTTCCCACATACAGATCTCAAATCCATAGTCTCTGCCCCACCTGACTCCTTATCGTGTTTCTTGCACTGCCTTAGTTTAATCCTCATTCGCCTTTCACCTCTCACTTGCACTAAATTTGAATTTCCTGCAGTTGGTGATAGCTTTTCTACAGACATTTGCAGATACCCATTACCTACAAGGCAAATTACAAACTCTTTAGCCTGAAATTTAGGGTCATCCTTCATTGTACTCTAGCCTAACTTTTCAGCCTCATTGCTAACTGATCACTTCTCTGAACCCTCAACTCCAGCCACAATGGTTTCCACATCTGTCCTTCATCCTATACAACACTTGTCTAAATTTGTGCTATCCTTCAGGTCCCTCTTGTTCTAGAAAGCCTTCCAGGACCATTGAAGCTTATGGCTCTTTAATATAAGAAAGAGCTTTTCATTTGGCAACTCATTATGGGCAGTCTTACACCATGGCCTTTACCTGATTTATTCACTTAGTATTTGAGGGCAAATGCTTCCCTCTCCAGCACCTGTACATTATAGGCCTCAATTGGTGAATGATCTATTGAAAATACCTTATAAACCTGTATAGGTAGGACCTCACAGATCTACTGAATCCCATACCTCTCTGGCCATGGTGATTGCAGTCTGGGCAACCAGGCCAGTTGCCTTCTTTTGTCCTCTGTGTATTTCTCTGTGATTAGGGCCTGCACATTTGGCTCTTGGTGTCCCCTCTATTTGGGAAGATATTGTTGTGCAACACACAGGGCCTGGAATGTCAGGCAAAGCAGTTGGCCTTTGATGAATAGGCAGTGGTGATGAAGGCAGAAAGTTTGAGAAGTGAGGCAAGGAGGTGATCTGCATGGCACTTCCTTGCCTGTGACCTGGATCAGAAGCAGGAAGAGAAGCCTGCCTTTCATAGCCTCTTAAGCTGTCCTGGGTTTACAGTCACATTCATACAGACTCATGGCTCTTAGATCTGCTAACGGTTCAAGACCAGGCCTGGTAATGAATGGTGATCACAGACCTCTTGCCATTGCTACGCACATACCATGCACTGGGGTGACAACCTAACTAGAAGCCTGAGAGGACCCATGTCCTTCCTGATGGATTTTCATTCCAGCCCTCAGTTTAGGAAAAGAGATTCCACAACCTCTGGCACTGTCATTGTAGTGACATCAACCCTTGGGCATAGGTAGTTTTTGATTCTCTTTATTTCTTTACAGGGTGACCCTAAGAAACTTGAGGCTTGACACCTTATGCTGCCCTTAGCTGTCCCCTTGCAGAACTGAATAATTCTAGCTTCTTTCCCCTCCTTTTGGGAGATTGATGTGTTGCCTCCTCTCCAACAGAAAGTTGTACAAGCGCTATGCCTTCCTGCGCTGTGATGACGAGAAGGAGCAGTTCCTCTATCACCTCCTCTCTTTCAATGCCGTCGATTACTTTTGCTTCACCAATGTCTTCACAACTATCCGTGAGTAGCCCCATGCTCCCCACTGGCCTTCTCAAGGCAGTCTTCATGAACTGTCTGAGGCTCACTCACTGTCCCCCTTTTAAGGAAGGATTATCACTTGTACTTTCTATTTGCCCTTTGTTTCTGTGGGGAGAGAGGTCCACTTGCCCTCGTTGGAGGTTGTGTTTTCTCTGAAGCTGCTTATTCTTATTCTGAACTGGGAAACTCAGTTCTTTGCCTTAAGGTGATAAAGGTGGAGTAGAATAGGTAGGCTAGTGCAGTTTACCTCCCTCTCTACATATCTGTCAAGAACCTCCCTTTTGTTTTGGCCTAAGAGGGTCATTCGGCAGTACAGAAGGTCTCAGACCAGGCCAAAGGGAAAAAAAAACTCTTCTTGAAGTAACAGAAAGAATTCCAGATGGCAGAGAAAAGTGTGAGTCTGGGCCCGGCTCTGCCCTAACTGGTGTCTGTGAGCAGAGTTCATTCCTGCTATGGGCCTCAGTCTCCCTATTTGCAGAGTGAGGAAGAGGGGTTCAGTATGGTCTAAGGCCCCTTGAGTCTCATCTTTCTTTGATGCCAGGATTCTCTGAGTGGACCCCCATGGCTGGTTCTTTAGCCAGTTACTTAGCAGCCTGGATTCTTGTTTCTATCTGACACCATATTTTCTCTTTCAGAGACTAGGGCTGTGGGCTGAGTAGAAGTAGCACTGGACTGGAATTTAGAAGACCTGAGGCAAACTGTTTACCTTTCTGTGTCTTGGAAAAGGGACTGCAATACCTGCAGCCTCTCCTAAGATTGTTATGATTGTTACTAGGGTTCATGAGATGATAGATTGAAAAGTATTCTGAAAAGCAATTCATTACAACGTCAAGAGTTGGTGATATTGTTTAAAGAGTAGGTTCTCTTAGCTCTGAGCCTACAGATGGGCTTAGACGTTGATGTTTGGCTGGTAAAACTGGGAGGAGTGAGATTGGGGGATGGGGGGTCTAATATTCTAAGCCAACCAGATGCTAGGTCGTGGGGCCCTGCTGTTTCAGGGCTCTGCTGGGGCTAGTACATCGGGGGCCACAATCATGCCAGCATGCCTGGGGCAGGTCGGGGCCCCATCAGGTATAGGAGGGATTCCTGATCCCCTCAATGCCTTTGTGGCTTCCCCTAAACAGTGATCCCGTACCACATTCTGATTGTACCAAGCAAGAAGCTGGGGGGCTCCATGTTCACCGCCAACCCATGGATCTGTATCTCGGGAGAACTGGGTGAGACACAGATCCTGCAGATACCCAGGAATGTGCTAGAGATGACTTTTGAGGTATGTGTTATTTGGGGGCCACAACCCTAGGCTTTGTGGGGATCTGAATTGGCAACAGCTGCTTTGAGTTTTCTGAAAGGAGTTTTTTTTCGGTAACTGATACAGAGATTGAACCCCAGATCTTGGTGTTATCAGTATAACCCTCTAACCAACTGAGCTAACTGGCTAGCTTGAAGGGTTTTATGGGGGCCTTTCTTTGGACAGTGTTATACATCAGCACAGCTGACCTGTCCTGAGGTGATCTGAGGCTGGAGCCAAGGGTTGACCCCTGCCCTGCCTAACAGTCTCTGGCTGGAAGGCACTTACCTGTCTGGACTTGCATGCTCTCTTTGCATATGTGTTGAGAAATCCCCAAGTGTTCCCAGAGACCTTGGAACCCACTTCCAGAGCCTCCTGCCCCAGGCTCTGTTCTTCCTCTAGGAAACAGCATCTTTCTCAGCCACAGGTTGCTCATGAGACAGTAGTGTACCCTCAGCCCTGGTGGTAGGTGGAGCCATGAGCTCTGTCCCTGCAGATGCTGAGGGGCCAGGTTGCTGGCAGCCAGTCAGATCCATGCCTCTGAGGATTGCCACTCTTTTCTCCTGTTTTCCTGACATACCCCACCTTCTCTATTTTTTTACAGTGCCAGAACTTGGGGAAGCTCACTACTGTCCAGATTGGGCATGATAACTCTGGGTTGTATGCCAAGTGGCTGGTGGAGTATGTGATGGTCAGGAATGAGATCACAGGACATACCTACAAGTAAGTGTTCCCTCAGCTGTGCCCTAAGATAGTGGGGCAGGGTACTGTCTTGGAGGACTGGAGGTTGTGATAGGCTGAGGCAACTTCCTGTTTGGCTCTGCCTCGTGAACTTGAAATAGAAGGAGGGTTTTCCAAGTGAAGATGTATGGTATTGCTGTGCACAGGTCCCAGGCCACCCATGCCACTCAGGTGACTTCTCTGATGATACACAGTGGGACAAAAAGGGCCTTAAGTGAGTCACCAGCCTGGTTTCAGAGGCTGTCTCCAGGGATCGGCTTTGTTGATGGCTCTTGCTGAGCAGCAAGGAGAAGGACACTGGAGGAGCTGGCAGCTCTGACAGGCCATTGCCTGACCTTCAGGTTCCCTTGTGGCCGGTGGTTAGGGAAGGGCATGGATGATGGAAGCCTGGAGCGGGTCCTAGTTGGGGAGCTGCTTACATCCCAGCCTGAGGTGGACGAGAGGCCATGCCGGACCCCGCCGCTGCAGCAATCCCCCAGCGTCATCCGGAGGCTTGTTACCATCTCACCCAACAACAAGCCCAGTAAGTGGGAGGAGGGGCTGGGCCTGGGGTGTGGGCAGATCTCTGTGAGCCCAATGACAAGGGAGCCCAGATAGCAGCCTCAAGAGCCACCTCTGCTGACAAAGCCACTTCAGGCATTCGGCACCCTCCTAGTTTGCCTGGAAAGAGAGGGGAGAGCTCATACAGCTAAGCCTGGGTGCTCTGTACTGTTTGTGCATGATCCTATAGAGGAGAGAGGTCTATTTCCTGGCTTTCTCCTTTCTGGTTTTTGGGCTTCACAGCCAAGTCTTGGCCCTCTTTTGGTTACCAAAAATTCCAGGGTAAAATGGAAAATGAACTTTACCAAGATCTCTTAGAGACACAACTCTAAGGTATTAGCATTTGCCTTTTTCCCCAAGTTTTTGGGAAGAGCTAACTCAGCAAAGTTGAGTGAGCAAGAGCCTCTGCTTCCCAAGGTTCAGCTGCCTTGCCTCTCCCATGAGTGCTCCCTATGTCCTCAGTCTCCTGCTCAGTCAGCTAAGCACTGTTAGCTTCTGAGATTGGTTAGGCACGTCTGCTTGATTTTTATCAGAGCTGAACACTGGGCAGATCCAGGAGTCCATCGGGGAGGCAGTCAATGGCATTGTGAAGCACTTCCATAAACCTGAGAAAGAGGTGAGCCTTCCTGTTCTCCAACCCACAGCCTTATATTGACTAAGAGGGAGTAATCTTACTTTTCCAGTTATCTTGCTGTGCTCTTCCAGGCCAATGTACTGTGAACAGCACAGAGTCTTGTAGAGTGTGTGCCTCAGCTAGTTTGAAATGGAGCAGACTCCTTCCTCTGGGGGCTTTTGTCTTGGGTTGCCCTGTTTCTCCCTCCACATTGATTATCCATCAGAATTCCTGGGACCCAGTGAACAGTGCCTATTTCTGTCTTTTACCTGGGTCTCCCTGATGAACAATGGCTACACTATCTTTGTACCCCTGGTGGGGAATCTCCTTGTGTGTGACCCAGATCCATCATCTATTCATTCATCCACTCATTCAACAGCTCTTCACTGAGAGTTGCTCTGAGCCATGTGCTAGGGGAACAGACAAGGTCCTTGTCTTTTGCTGCCTTCCCAGCTCTGAGCTGTGGGTCTGGGGATGTGGTGGTGGGAAGGCAGCTCAGCCGAGACAAGCCTGGCACTTTCCCCTTCTTCCTTTCCTAGCGAGGCAGTCTGACGCTGTTGCTTTGTGGAGAGTGCGGCCTTGTCTCAGCCCTTGAACAAGCTTTCCAGCATGGATTTAAATCTCCCCGGCTCTTCAAAAATGTCTTCATTTGGGATTTCCTGGGTGAGTTGGGTTAGGGTGGGAGGGTGGGAAAAGCATGCAGAGACACATGGGACTTGCCAACATAGCATGGGTGCTGACCCCTAGGCTCTGAGATGCAGAGCCCAAATCAGGTGACTCTCAATTTAGATCTGTTGTTTGCTTGCTCTGGTTTGTCTTGAAGAAAAAGACAGGAGTCCTCCTTCCCCTTCTATGTACTCTTACCTCCTGAGAATTGGACAAAAAATATTGTAGACATGTATATGTCATTATCTAGTATGGGCTTTGTCCTGAGTCCTCACACTTTCTCTTTGTAGATCTAAAAGGCCAGTTGAGAGTATTGAAGCCCAACACCTGTGTTGTGCTCACTTGGAGAATTTTCATGCAAGAAACCATCCTCAGGGTTTTCTTATATCTTCAGAGTAGGGAAAAGACTATCTTTATATTAAGGGCCACATAAATAAATTTAGGAGATAAGGATAGGGAACATAAGGATTATTTTGAAATGTGACGAATGACATCAAAACACTCATGTTGTTCTCCTTAAGTTATCTGCATGAACTTGGATGACAGGTGGCCTTCAGGACAGTCCGAGACAGGTTGGTATCGAGAGCCTTTGTCACTGGCAAGCTTTTCTACTCTTTACAGAAAAAGCACAAACCTATTATGAGACATTAGAGCAGAATGAAGTAGTCCCTGAGGAAAACTGGCATACAAGGGCCCGGAACTTCTGCCGTTTCGTCACTGCAATCAACAACACTCCCCGGAACATCGGCAAGGATGGCAAGTTTCAGATGCTGGTGTGCTTGGGAGCCAGGTACTGCAGCCGCGGGGTCCAGAGTGCACAGCAGCCAGCCCCAGACGTGCTGCTGGAGGCTTTGGGTGGTGCGGGGGCTGGGGAATGGCTGATGACCAGGTGCCTATGGGCAGGATGGGGCCGTAGAGGGCTTTGTAGAGGTCCTTAATTCCCTTCATGTAAAATGTATATGTTGGGGATCTGTGGGGGTGGGATGAGAGTATGTGTGTAACTGGGGGAGAAGGGACCACATTTTGATGGGAAGGACCAAAACCACCCCTTTGGGGAAATTTGGAGTAGAATATATCTGGTCATTACTTCAATAAACATTTGAATGTGCCAGGCATTATGGAAGGTGGTGGGAAGAGAGCTGAATAAAACATGGTCCCTGCCACACAGAAATTCACTTGTCCTAATTAAATACAGTATAAGCCAGAAAGTTGGGAGAGTCCAAAAAAGAAGTATGCAAAGTATGCACTCAAAAGGTATGCTGAAATGTAGAGGAGAAAAATCAGAGAAAGCTTCAGGAAGGAGGTGATATTTGAGATGAGTCTCTAATGGAAGGAAATAACAGGTAGAATGTGGGAAGGGCAATAATAGGAAACAGTGAAAAGGAGGATAGGGGCCTTGAGAACCTAGGACAGAGAAAGATTCCTTCCATATTAGGACAAAATTGTTTTTTCAGGGGACTGAATCAATATTAATATATCATGGGGTGGTGTGCATCAGAGTGGTCAAGATTATTAGAGGCTATTCCAGTAGGTCAGGTGAGAGGGCATAAAACCCAAGTAAACTTAAGGCAGTAGTTTATTGAGGCCACATAAGGGAAGGTGTTAGCATAGTGGTTAAAAACAGACTCTAGAACCACATTCAAAGGTTCACATCTCAGGGCAGCCATTTACTAGCTGTATGGTCTTGGAGGAGTGATCTTAACCTCTGTGTACCTCAATTTCTTTGTAAAGTGGGGATAATAACAGTACCTACCTCATATAATAGGGTTGTCATGAAGATTAAATCTCTTAGAACAGTGCTGGCATGTGCTGAGTGCCATGTGAGTGTGAGTGCTTATTATTGCTGGTGCTGTAGCTGTGGGGAGGAGAGATGCTCTGGGAGAGACTGGCTGTTGAGATGGAGCAGGTAGTGCTGACTGCAGCCTGCTGTCTGGATGGTGGTGGGGTTTTCTAGGGAGGGTGAGGGAGGCAGGGGAGGAGGAGCAGGCTTGGGGCCAGATGACAGGGCTGGTTTGGGTCAGGTTGGCTCTGTGTCCCTGGGTCTGGGTGGCTCCCGGTGGCAGCTTTTTAAAGCCCTGTCCAGCCCCTTTGCCATGCCCTGTTGCGGAGGGAAAGGGGAGCTATGAGGAGCTGCCACCTTCTCTATTTTCAGTCTTAGTTCAAGGTTTCTCCCTTGGCTTTGCACTGACTGTCCTTCCTTTTCCCTCAACCCTCTGAAATGCCTGGACCGCTCCTCCCTGCCAGGGACCACCTCCTGCACCACTGGATTGCCCTGCTGGCGGACTGTCCCATCACTGCACACATGTATGAGGATGTGGCACTGATCAAAGACCATACACTTGTCAATTCTTTGATCCGCGTGCTGCAGACACTGCAAGAGTTCAACATCACGCTGGAGACGTCCCTCGTCAAGGGCATCGACATCTGACCTCCCAACACCAGCCAGTGCAGGACTAAGGATTCTCACCCTGCAGCTTGGCCCTTCTTCTTGAAGGGACTGAAGCGAGTTTGCAGGAGATGGAGAGGAGCTGTATACTCACTGTAAAAAGAAAACTAGAGGATTTTTGGAATAAATAATCTATTTTAGAGTTTATTTGCTGATTTGCTTTTTACACACTTTCATGTGAAAGAGTGATAGGGAGAGGGAGCGAGGTTGGTGCTGCTTATTTTGAAGCTGGCACCCTCCCTCGCCGTGGCCGCTGCTGGGAGCCTGAGGCCTCCTGGACTGAGCCTGCGGCATCACGTGGGGGGCAGTTCCGCTTTCTCGCCCCCATCACGTTAATGAGGCCATTCCACATAGTTTTTAAACTAATGTTTTCTATATTAACATTATTATGGATATTTGGCTTTCGTGGGCCACACAGGTGTGCTGAGCGGGATGCCCCATGCTCCAATCAGAGGGATTTTAGTAGCGCCTCCAAGCAGGCACTGATGAGTCAGTCCCACATCTTTTCTTTTTTTGTCAGTATTATTCGGGAAGGAGACATGCCGGGACGTGTCATCGTGTCGAAAATCACATTTCCTGTTGGCACACAGATGCTCAGAAGTAATCATAAGCATGTTTTAACAGGTTTTTCTTTCTTTTTTTTTTTTTAATGTTTTATTTATTTAACCCGCCATTGTGTATTTTAAGCATTTCTTTTTTTTTTTTTAATGTTTTATTTATTTAACCCGCCATTGTGTATTTTAAGCATTTCTTTTTTTTTTTTTAATGTTTTATTTATTTAACCCGCCATTGTGTATTTTAAGCATTTCTTTTTTTTTTTTTAATGTTTTATTTATTTAACCCGCCATTGTGTATTTTAAGCATTTCTTTTTTTTTTTTTAATGTTTTATTTATTTAACCCGCCATTGTGTATTTTAAGCATTTCTTTTTTTTTTTTTAATGTTTTATTTATTTAACCCTCCATTGTGTATTTTAAGCATTTCTTTTTTTTTTTTTAAGGAAAGAAAAAGCTTGTCACAGTCTAACTGGCTATGTTATTATTGTTAAATTTATGTTGTTTTGCAACTTAGAAACAAACTACAGTATGGCCCACTTAATAAAACACCTGAAACAAAACTGCATGGGTCACTGACTTTTATGGGGGTTTGTGAGCGGTGGGCTGTGGAGGGTGCAGTTTGGTTGCCGGAGAGGACGGGCCTGTGGCGTTTCCTCTGTCCACCAGCTGGCTTGGGGTTGTGGACTGCCCAGGATGCTCCAAGGTCCTGGTGGCTCCTGGCTTCCCCCTGCAGCACCAGGAGCTTTCATAGCTGTTAACTCAAGTGGCTATTTGAGAGGGATGCAGACAAGCGTTATTTTCCAGTTCCATAGAGGAGAAGACTGAGGCACAAGGGGGAAAAGACCTGGCCAAGGTTGCAAAGATTGTCACTCAACTGAGACAGGATGGGGCATTTTTTGAGAGGGTAAGGGAGCCAGGTGTGGGAACACAGTACACAGGAGACACTGTCTACCCTTAGGGAAAATAACTCTTTCTTGAGAGAAGGGTTTGCTTCTCCACGGATGGCAGGTGGTAGAACTTTATGAGGGTCTTGGGAACTAGCTTCCTTCATGTTTATTCTTCAACCAAGCTGCTTTGGCAGGAAGCTCCAGAAGTGTAGCACGACCAAGTAAGCACCTCAAATCAATTAATGTCCTCTTCTGTGCTTCCCTAGTTTTGCATGTACTATTCCCTCTGCCTGAAGTGCCTTCCCCTCTCGCCTACTTGCTGTTCATTGTTCCAGGTTTACTTTAGGAGTCACCCACTCCAGTGTCTTTCTGAATCCCCCTAGGCAGAGTTAATGACTCTATCATTATGCGCTCAGATGCGGACACCTTCTCTCTGGGTTGTCATGCTGTTTTCATATTTGGCCCACCCCCTGGAGCTCCTTCCTAGAGGGCATCTCCATCTCCCATGTCTGACAAGTGGTGAGGGAAGGCTTTTTGAAGACCCGAGCAAAGGGACCAGAGACTCCTGAGAGCCTCAGCACAGCATCTTGCCAGCAGGGGCGTGAGGTGGCTGCACTTCAGCTGTCTACCTGAAAGCCAGTCTTTTTGTCTTCAGTGTTTTGGAGATGGGGGAGGGAAGGAAAGGGGAGGTAGGCAGTGCCTCTGGAGCAGGAAGGGATTTCTGGACAGATAAGAAGGGCAGCATGGAACTCAGCTGTGTATGTGTACATTGTAGGCCTAGGCCTGAGCTTACCTTAGGCCAGGTACTTCACAAACACAACTCTCCCTTTTCCTCACAACTCTATAAGGCAAGTGTAGAGTATCCCAGGTTTATATAGGTGAGAAAATTGAGGCTCAGAGAAGTTTAGTCACTTGCTCAAGGAAACATGGCCCATAAGTAAGTTTGCAGTTACCAGAACAGTCTCCCTCCAAGCCTGTGGCTTTTCCATCGACAACTACTCCCTTATTTGATTCAGGTCTCTGCTCAGATGTCCTTAGGGATACCTACCCTGACCACTGTAAAAGACCAACAGTCTTTTTTTATCCCCTTATTTTGGTTTATTTTCCTTCCTGACACTTACAAACGTTATATTAATTATTTGTTAATTCTAAGTGTAAGTTTTATGAGTGTGGGGCTTGGTCTGCTTTATTCACTAAATAGTATCTGGCACATGGTAGGACCCAGTGAGTACCTGTGGAATAAATGAATTCACTGGCAGTGGTTAAGGTTACAGACTATGGAGCTAAAGTCCTTAGGGTGAATCCTTGCTCCGCTGCTGTGACCTAGGGCAAGCTACATAACTTTCGTAAACTTCAGTTTTCTCATCTATGCAGTGGAATGATAATAATGCCTGCATCATAGGGTTGTTGTGAGGATTGAATCTCTTTATGTGCCTAGAACAGTGTCAGGTGCGCATTAAGTGCTCAATAAATGTCAGCTGTTGTTATTACCCTGTTGTGTCAAGCCCTGTCCAGGTTCCTGGTTTACAAAAATGTGCAGCAAGTGGTATTGGGGAGTATGACACCAGGGGAGGTATCAGCCATGACAAGTTCTGCTCAGGGTGGAGGTTTGTCAGAGGAATGGTCATTGCATGAGAACAGCATGAGCAAAGGCATGGAGGTGTGACAGTGCCTGCAGGCCAGCAAGCTTAGAAAGGCCAGGGCTGGAGTTGGGTCTGAGCTGGGGAGGGGTGCAGGTCTCTGGGCCCCACATCCACAAGGTGGGAGACTAGGAAAGGGCTGTCAGGTATCCTAGGGGCTTGAACAGGTGCTCAGGAGATGTCGACTGACTGAATGAAAAAATACATGCTGCAGGCACGGAAACCAGAGCCATGTCACCAGTATGTGGCATTCCTAGGACACGTTTACATCCTGTGACTGTTACTGCTGCTCTGGGCCCTCCTTGTCTGATTGACATGAGAAACGGAAATCCATGTCCAGAGCACAACTGCAAGGCTGTGCACCATGGTGGTTAGTACAGGTCTCACATGCAGTGCGGCTCAGAGTGTGGCCTGAGCAAGTCACCAACAGCATGTCAATGTGCTTGTAATCAAAGGGTCTGGTCAACCACTTTCAACCAACTTGCCCCATGATGGGGTCATATGTCTCAGGGGAGCAGGGGATGGGGGGATATCATTTAAGGTAACCCGGGAGTCCCCCTCCTGTACCTTCTTCCAGCTTTTACGTGCTGATTCCCTGAGCCAGTGCTCAAGCCAGTTAGAGTTAAATAACCCTTGCTGTGTGTGGTGGTGGGTCTAACTTACACAACTGTCCAGTGGATTGTGCTTCTGTTTGGGGGGTATAGCACCCAGATCTCAGTTTTGTGCTTCAATGGAGGGCATTGGTGGCCTTGAACAGTCAAAGTGGCAGAGGAGCAACACCCCTTCTTTCCAGCAGGCATTGCTGAGAAGGTGGGTGTGAACATGTTTTATAAATCAGGTCCTTCTGGGACCATCTATGTCTCTGCTCCTTCTAACAGCTGGTTCTGCTGTGAATATCTCACTTTCCACTGTGTTTTGTTTTATAATCCTGCAGAACCTTTTTGGAATGATGTGTGATATAAGAGAACAGACATGTGCAGTAGCTCAGTATTTCAAGGACGCCTGAGTCAACAGCATTCTTCTGTGCAGGGCCCAGCCAGGACTCTGCAGCAGCTCTGGGTAAATCAGTGTATTCGGTTCCCCCAGCAAGCAGCTCTGCCTGCCTTGGCTTCTGCATCTGCTCTAGTTCAATGCTTCCCAGACACTGAGATTTCAGGACTGGTAAATAAACATTCAAGCAAATGAACTCAGTGAATTACTATAAAGCGAGCACCCTTGAAAGCGCCACTCAGGTCAAGAACAGAACTTCACTGGCTGCACCCCCCCGACAGAGTCTTCTGTGTTCCCCGGCTTCCCCATCCCAGTCCCAGCTGGCTCCCTCCTTCCACCTTGTTGACTTTTCTAGTAATCACTTCTTCAAGTTTCTTTATTATTTTATCACCCAAGTGTGCATTCCTATACACTACAGTCTTACTGTTCTTTTTAAAAAACTTGTTACATCTTTAAATCTCTTTTAATCTAAAGGGTCCCCTCTACCCATTTCTTTTCCTTAGAATTTGTTGGAGAACCTAGGCTGTTTGATCTGTAGTTTCCCATAGCCTGGATTTTCCTCGTTTCATGCCCGTGGTGCAGTTCAATGTGCTCCTTTATCCTCTGCATTTCCTGCAAGTCTGCAGCTGGCTCCAGAGACTTAATTTGCCTCTGGTTTGATCCCTTTGATAAGACTCTTAGTGGTGGTGTGCTCACCCATCAGGAGGCACATAATGTCTGGTGTGTTAGCAGCCACTGAGGCTCAATGCCTACATCCAGCAAGTAATTCACTGGGGATTGCAACATGGAGATATTCTAATCTATCATTTTGCTCTCATTTATTAGTTGGAATAATTTATAAAGAGACACTTCTTCTCATCTACTATTTCGTTTCCCAGTAGAGTTTGTGTAGGAAAAACAGAAAAGTGATTAATTCTTTCCTTTTATTTACCCAACTTTTAAGATAATGAACTGTTTCTCAGTTATCCTCAGAAGGTGACTATTTTTAAAAATGCGTAAGTTTAACTATTTGATAGATTTCACTCCATTGCAATTTTTATATTTATTGTCCCATCTTTGGCCATTGGGAGCTTCTTCTGGTTGGCTCCTGAGTTGTTCTGACATGACCCTGGTAGTCTTTGATATTTTCTTTGCTTTCTAGTGTTTCAAGATGTTCCATGCTCATCTTGTACATTTTCTGCTCTAGACTTGGAATCATCCATTTTTTCCACAAAGCCCTGGTTTCCTTAAATAGGAAATGGTATTGCACAACCATAATCAGGAACTAGAGATGCTCATTGCTACTGGTAGGTCATTGTTTCTAAATCTGTTCATTAGAGCTTGGATTGTATTTAGATATAACATTTGTATATATTTTATATAAATATTTATCTAGAAGTAAAGATCTATAATAAACATGTATCTAATGATACATGGTAAATATCTGGGAATTTTATGTTAAATACATACATAAGTGCGTTTGTGAACATACATATACACATATGCATGGTACTTTATGGCTTTATAGTGATATTTCTGATTCAAATTCAGGATTATGGGTGTTTACTTAACTTCTTATATATTATATCTGTGTCTCTTTTTCATGAGAATCCTGGCTTTCAAAGGCAGAGGGATTGGTAGGATTAGAATATCCTCTAATTAACCATTTGCTTTATCCCACATTATAAACACAGTAGTCTCAGAACAATGCTAATACTTCTGCCACCGATTATGATCATGGAAGACAGTTAAACATTTTTTTAATATGCTGTCCTCATTCTTCCTCTTCCCCACCCCCATTTTTTTACAGTTGCACTCTGTCTAGCTGACAGATCATATACTATTTTTGTCACCTTAGGTTTTTTGAGAAGCAGGTGCCAAGACAGAGGAAACAGCTGTGAAGACTAAAGGGTGAGGGAGCAAGAGTTTGCAGGGAGAGGCTTCAGATCATGAGGCAGGTCCACCCCTGTGGGAAGACAGAGGGAAGGAAAGATTGGAGAGGAAGAACCTCAGACCACAAATCAGCTCTGAGAAAAATCTCAGTCAAGTTGATGGGGAGTCTCTGAGCAAACGCTGCCCATGAGAGGAGTCCCAGTCAGGCAGGACTGGGCACACTGTTGAGCTCAGTCATCATCTAGGAGCAGCCCAGGGAAGCGTGGCTTCCAAATTCAGGGGAAGCATCTGGAGGCTGCTGTTAATTACGACACCCCCCTCCCCGCAAGAACTTCAACAGGTTCTCTTGAAGGAGACTTGAGTGGCGCAGCTCCACAGCTGACACAGTCTGGCCTTGCGCTGCACAGACCCACTTTTCTGTACACATTTGCAGAGCAACTCTTTCATGTTTCTCTCCGTGGCTTCTTGAGGGGAAACTTAGAAGAGGGAGCTTTGGGGGACAAATTACAGTCCCCATTAGTGAAGTCAGTCTTGGGACCACAGTTGGTACTTACCTTCAATCTCCTACACTCCTTTTCTAAATTCCCTCACCCTGAGCTGTCACCTCAGCAGGTCTTGATGGCTTACGTGGTGGTGTGATGCAACCTTCATTCCTGAGAGGTCTGAGCCCTTGGTCACCATACTCTTCTTGACCAGCGTTGCTGCACATGTCCATTTACAGTCACAATTGGGTAACGGAGTGCCAAGAGTTACCCAAATGGATCACTTTGGCTTCACATGTATTTTACTCTTCTGCCTCCTGCTGTTCAGGCTCAGTTATTGCCAAGTTGGTAACTCTTTTCTTGTCTACTCGTCCCCAGACACATGGAGTCCAAAGTACCCTGGTGGCAACCAGAGCTTGTAGTTCAGTGGGGCCTACAGGATGTCATTGTGTGTCTCCTGGCAAGAGTATGCCCCCTGTGGGGACCATTACTTCCAGCCCTGCAGAACCCAGACTTGCAGGGACAGGAAGCACAACATTCCCCAGTGGGTCCTCAGAAGTGATGGTAAGTGTGGCCACTCCTGCTTCTGTCCCTAGGTTCCTGGACTCATATGTTCTTCCTGTTGGGGACACAGTACCATATAAATGTCTCTGATTTAATGCATATACTGGATCCTGAAAGATGGTACCTCATCGTTGCAGATTACTGCCTCCAGGCCGGTGCTTCAGCTGTGGCTTCAGTGGGCCATTTCAGTGCTCTTTGAGGTTGGCAGCTTCTGGATGGTACAGTATGTATATGACCAGTAGATCCTATTGTCATGGACCTACTCCCTCACCTCCTTCACTATGAAGTGGGTCCCTGGTTGGATGCTGTGCTGGGTAGAATTCTGTATTAGTAGATCAGGTACTCTATAAGCTTCTGGATATTGGTGCTGGCTGAGGTTCTGTAGGCAGAAAAGGCAAACCTATTTCCAGAATATGTCTCTATCCCTGTGAGGATGAACTGCTGGCCATTGCAGGGTGGAAGGGGCCTGATATAGTTGACTTGCTACCAAGTGGCTGTCTGGTGTCCTTGAGGAATTGTATCATATCTGGGACTCAGTGTTGGTCTCTGCTACTGGGAGATTAGACATTCAGAGGCAGTAGTAGCCAGATCAGCTTTGGTACATGGGAGTTTGTGCTGTCGGGGCCACACATAGCCTCATCTCTGCCACCGTGATCAATTCCATTCCTGTGCCCATGGTGCCAATACCACAGACTTGGTAATATATAAACCATAAAAGTTTTATTTGGCCCATGGTTTTGGAGGCTGGGCAGTCCAAGATTGAGGGGCCTCATTTGGTGAGGGCCTTCTTGCTGCATCATAACATGACAGAAGGCATCAATGATGAGAGAGTGTGTGAGAGAGGGAGAGATTGAACCCACAACCTCAAGCGCTTTTATTTATTTATTTATTTTATTTTATTTTTTTTGTCTTTTTCCGTGTCCGGCAACGGATCGCAACCCTCAGTGTCTCCCCCGTACCGGACCAGGACCGGCAACGGGATTGCAACCCTTGGTGCTGCTCCCGCGCCTCGCTCAGCCAGTGAGCGGGAACCGGTCTATATGTGGGATCCGAACCCTCGGGCGGGAGCACCGCCGCGCTTCCCAAGCGGCGCACTATCCAGTGCGCCACCCTCAAGCGCTTTTATAATCAGCATGAATCCGATTATAAACATGTCCTGTTAGGCCCCACCTCCCAATACTGTTGCATTCGGGATTAAGTTCCCAACACATACCTTTTTTTAAAAAAAAATTATTTTATTTATTGAATCAAAATCGATTATATGTATTTTGGGGGTTGAACATTGAGATATGTTGATTAAATCAATATTACTAGCATATATATTGTTACAAATCGTAATTATTCTTTATGCCCCTTGTCCAACCTCTCCCCTTCCCCCAT
>NW_007726455.1:500773-506513 GCF_000696425.1 Galeopterus variegatus | reverse complement strand
ATCAGGTCCCCCAATATTATCATAGAGCACATGCTTCTTCTGTCACTCTGAGGTGGGCTTTGTGGAGAGAGACATCCTCTTCTTTTCTTTGTCTCTGCTGGTGACTTTTCTTGTGTGAATGCACTCCAGTGGTTGGCGGACCATCTGCATGGTGGCTGTGGCGTCTAGCCACTTTTGCAGCAGCCATGGTTATTGTGGTGGCTGCGGTGGGTCACCCAAGTGGAGGTGCTGTTTTCAGTATGCTCCTTGGCACTGGCGGTATGCCTGGTTGTGGGGTGTGTTTCGTCCCCTTCTTCATGCCTCTGGTCCCTAGGCAGGCCCCAAGGTGCTGGCACCATGTGCCTGGTTGTGGGAGGGGTGGCCGGTCCCCTTCTCCATGCCTCGGGTCACTGGGCAAGACCCAAGGAGCTGGCTTAGTGTGCCTGGTTGTGGGAGAGGGGTCAGGTCCCTGGGTGGGCTCCGAGGTACTGGTGTGGTGTGCCTGGTTGAGGGAGGGCAATGTGGTCCCCTTCTCCATGCCTTAGGTCCCCATCAACACATGCCTTTTGAGGGACACATTCAAACTATACCGGTGTTTACTCCTAAATGTCCACCCACACGCCTCTGTTCCAGATCTCCTTGTCCCCAGTCTTCTGGATCTTTTCCTTCAGAAAGGCCCCTGACTAGCCAGCTAGATCATTGGCTACTGCCCGGGGATGTATATATGGTCTCCTATGTATAGTTCTCCTTCCATAAGCAGGTGCACCACTTGCAGCTCTGCTTATTGGGAAGATTTTCCCTTGCCACTGTCTTTCAAAGAAACCTATGAATATGGCTGTCATGCAGCCACTGTCCACTTTTGGCTTCCACCTGCATACCAAGCTGCCCCATCAGTAAACCAAGCTTGGTTATCATTTTCATCTTACAATGAACTACTGCTGGCCCCACCTGATTTTATGGGTTGGCAGGTCTGACAGAACCCAGTTTGTAATGGGCACTTTTAGATGTATTGACACTTTGATGGTCAAGCATTTCATCTACACTAGAGCCTAATCATATGCCAGGAGCTATTTCTCAAAAGGTGTATAATCTTGGCTCTGAGGCTCTGAGCCTGCAAAACACCATGCCCAGGGGAGCAAGGAAGACTCCCAAGGCCATAGCAGGGTTGAAGGCGGCATCTCGGTGTAATCAGAGTGGCTCCAAGACTGGAGGGACCTCCTGAATGTCCAATTCTGTGTAAGACACTGAGCACTCTGCAGGATCCTGAGGAAGTGGAGAGCTCTAAAAGGAAAGAAAATTTCTCCCCAGCAGGTAGAATGGGCACCCAGAGTCACATTACATGAAATTAATTTAAATTTAAAGAAAATAAAGGAAAGCACATCCGGGTTGGGACATTAGAGTCCTATCTGATTCACAGTAATCAAGGCACTTGCCCATTCTCCAGAACAGCCCCTGCCAGTAGAGGCAGCAGGGGATGGGGGTGGAAGGGGGAAGAGGAGCAAAAGCACACACTGAGCACCCCATGCACACACACACCAACCCCCACACACAACCAACACCCTTGTTGTGGGCTGAATTGTGTCACCCCAACCCCATTCACAGGTTCAAGCCCAGTATCTTAAAATGTGACTGTATTTGCAGAGAGGGCCTTTAAAGAGGTGATTAAACTAAAATGAAGCCATTAGGAAGGGCCCTAATCCAATCTGACTGATGCCCTTATAAGAGGAAACTTTAACACACAAAAAGACCCCAGGGATGTGTGCACCTAGAAAAAAGACCATGCAAGGACACAGCGAGAAGGTGGCCATCTGTAAGCCAAGGAGAGTGACCTTGGGAGAAGGTGAACCTGCCAACACCTTAATCTTGGACTTCCAGCCTCCAGAACTGTGCAAAAATAGATTTCTGTTGTTTGAGCCATGCGGTCTGTGGTATTTCATTACGGCAGCACTAGCAGACTAACACACACAAATCCCCCCAACATTCATCCCCCAGCTCTCACTAAACCTTGCACACACACACACACACACACACACTCTGACCCTTGCACACACCCATGTGCCTGCCCATTTGAACTGGACACTAGGATTGGGCTTGTTTCAGTCAATATTCTTGATTCTTATTTATAGTTGGATCAATTAACTTGTCACAACTTAATGAATGTGTGCCTCATTTGTCAAATAGGAACTAAGCTATGTTCCATTCAAGCAACCAACCATGATTTGTAGCCTTGGAGTGTTGGTAATAACCAGAGTGCATTTCTATAACCGCCCTTCTTGCACACGTCTCCCTGAATGGGTGTCTATGTGGTCGATACGTCTGTTTATTTATTTTTATTTTTTTATTTTTTTGTCCTTTTTGAGACCGGCCGCACCGCGCTCAGCCAGTGAGCACTGTGAACGCACCGGTCATCCCTATATAGGACCTGAACCCGCAGCGGGAGCGCCACTGCGCTCCCAGCGCCGCACTCTCCTGAGTGCGCCACGGGCTCGGCCCGAGGAGATGGCTTTTAAAAGGCTTCTTGATAATCTTTTGGGTATGAAAGGTCAAGATTTTCCTGCTGGAAAAAGCAGGTTCCACAAGGGAGGCCTTATACTCTGCTTAAGAGAACGAAGGATTTGGAAGTTTGCTGGCACGTGAGAACCCAGGGGACTCAGAATGGTGCCTGGGGCAGAAGTGAGGACATCATCTTCCCTGGTGAGAGGCAGGGTCTGAGAAGAATGTCCTGTGAGAATCTCCCAGAAGTAGAGTGAGCCAGGACACGTAGGATCAGGGATGCTCCTGTCGATTTTAAGTTGTCTACGTACCATGTAGAGCTGCAGACCCCTCAGCAGTGACTCGTGTAAGACATTCTTTGGGGGAAATTAAGGAAAAGTTTCCACATTTGGGTTAACTAGGGACAGAGAGAAGGGAACAGCTGCGGAAAGCAGGATGCCAGGGAAATCGAGAACAGCAGGAGGAGGAAATCTAGGGAACATGAGCACTAAGCACCTGGAAATTCGCAGCAGTGTTGGGGGAGGGCACTGGAATTGGCACAGTGCATGGGGGAAGATTTCAGCCATTCTCACTTAAATGTTAAAGGAAAGGGAAGTCCTTCAAGGCTGGAAGATTTGGGGATACAGAATGGCAGACATATGGGCTACAAACATATACAAATGGAAGGAAATAAAAATCCCTCCACACCCATCACGAAGAGAGAGTAACTTCAAACATTTTGGTTTATCTTCTTCAGACTTTTTTCTATACACAATACACTTCTTTTTTTTTTTGTCTTTTTGTCTTTTTTCGTGACCGGCAACGGATCGCAACCCTCAGTGTCGCACCCGTACCGGACCGGGACCGGCTACGGGATCGCAACCCTCGGTGTTGCCCCGCTCCTCGCTCAGCCAGTGAGCGGGAACCGGTCTGTATGTGGGATCCGAACCCTCGGCGGGAGCGCCGCCGCGCTTCCCAAGCGGTGCACTGTAGCAGTGCACCACCGGGCCGGCCCCACGCAATACACTTCTATATCTAATTTTTAAAGTGGGACTTAATGTGCACATCATTTCGTAGTCTGCTTTTTCCATTTAACATATTAGCATCCTTCCCTTTCCATAATTGTTGATGTTTGGCATCATTTCCAGGGGCTGCGGTAGCATTCTGAGTGGAGATACCGTAATTGACCCCACTGGTCACACAGCCAGAGCTTCGTGTTTTGGTTTTAGCTGTCTTGTTATGAAAGTTGCACATGCTCATCATTTAGTCAATTCTATAAAAGTTGCTATGAAACATAGCAATCCTTTACTCATTCTTTCTGCCTCTCCGGAGGTGACCACTTTCACCTCCTTTTTAGCTGATTATTTTGGTATTTAACCCTGTCTCTAAATAACTGGCTAGAATTGTTACTTGTTGATTGAGCATCTTTAGATATTTCCTGATTTCTTGCTATGGAAATTGAGGCTTTATCTCACTTTCCTTCTACACCCTCAGACACATATATATCTTCCCATTCTCCTGACCTCCTGTTTAAAAATAATATGGTAGTTTTGGTTGATCAATATGTAGAGTTTACATTGTTATGACAATGTAAGCGCTGTTGGTAGCTGTGCGGTAGAGTAAAATATGATTCATTGTCCTTTCTTCCACAGATTTTCTTTCTCTGGGGTTGTCTTGTGTTGCAGTTTGGGGTTTCTGGAAAGCAAACTCTG
Source organism: Galeopterus variegatus (assembly GCF_000696425.1). Lineage (NCBI taxonomy): Eukaryota > Metazoa > Chordata > Mammalia > Dermoptera > Cynocephalidae > Galeopterus > Galeopterus variegatus. Next base: position 502,350 of record NW_007726455.1, on the reverse strand, counting down.
AGGTGGGGTTTAGTGAGCAGGATGTTTACTAGGCAGTGCCCTTAGATCAACACCTGTGGACAGAGGGGAAGAAGACAGGACTGGAAGAGGGAGAAGTCAGGCCACTGACTATGCAGGCCTTGCACAGCTCTGGAGCTTGAGTGGCCCTTCCGAGCGGTCCCTTCAACATTCATGTGTTTAGTTCCTTGTGTCAGTCACTAATTTAACCCCAAACTCTTGGCTCGTTGTCAAAATTGCCTCTCAGTTCATTACTTTGCATCAAACATTCCACATTCCTGTTTTTATAAAGAAGTGTCTCCTGAACGCTCAGACCTGCTCCAGCTACACTGGCAGCTGCCCGGCGCCCACTGCTGTCCCGGGCTGTCTTTTCACTGTCATCTTGAGCTTCGGGACAGCCCAGCATATAGAGATTCCAGTCACTGCACTCTCCTGTATTGGATATTCTTTTTCCTGGATCTGGTGCTTTCCTCTTTCTTAGTTTATTCCGTGTTTTAGTGGAGCATTTCTTCCAGTAACATCCTCAGGAAGTAGTGGGATATAATTATTTTGAGATCTTGCATATATGAAAATGTTATTTTGTCCTTATAGATTTCTAGTTTAGAAAAATATAGACTTCTAGGTTGGAAATACTTTCCCCCGATTTTACATGCTTTGCTTCAAGCTTTCTGGCGTCACTAGTGAGGAATCCAAAGCCATTCCAATGTGTTGCCCTTGGTATGAGACCTGTTTTTTCCTTTTGGAAGCTTGTAGGATCTTTTTGTTTCTGATGCTGGAATTTGTCTAGGGATATGTGTACGTTGTAGGCACTTGCGGGCCCTTTTAGTTTGTTTGGAAACTCATGGGCTTTAGTTTGGGAAATTTTCTTAAATTATTCCTTGGATGTTCTCCTACTATTCTTTCTCTCTGTTTTCTCTTTCTGAAACATTGAGATACTGTATGTTCTGGACCTCATCACTCACTCATTTTTTCCATCTCTTTGTTTTGTGTGCGTGTGTTTTTTTTTTTTTTTGGCTTGGTTTTTGGAAGATTTCTTCAGTTTTCTCATCCAGCTCTTTTCTAGGTTTTTAAAAGGAAACATACAAACAGGAAAGTGCACAAGTCACGAGTATACATCTAGTTCAGTGAATTGTCACACGCTGAAAACACTTGCATATCTCCCACCCAGCCAGGGAAGAGGACATTACTAGAACCCCAAAACCCTCTCATGCCCCGACCTCCACTACCCCTCATCTCCCCCACAACCCCCTAACGATCACTATTCTAACCTCTACCACCATATAGTAATTTTACTGTTTCCAGTGGTTTTCAAACCTTAGTGTATATCAGAATCAACTGGAAGATTTGTTGAAACAGATTTCTGAGACTCACCCACAGAGCTTCTGACTGGGTAGATCTAGGGTAGAGCCTAAGCATTTTCATTTCTAACACGTTTCCAGGTGATGCTGATGCTGCTGGCCCAGGATAACACTTCAAGAACTACTGGCCTATTCTCATTATAAAAGGAATCATATGGGGCTGGCCCGGTGGCGCACTTGGTAGAGTGCGGTGCTTGGGAGTGTGGCGGTGCTCCCGCCGAG
>NW_007726455.1:492716-500459 GCF_000696425.1 Galeopterus variegatus | reverse complement strand
GCTCCCGCCGAGGGTTCGGATCCCATATAGAGACTGGTCCGCTCACTGGTTGAGCGCGGTGCAGACGCGACACCGAGGGTGGCGATCCCGTTACCGGTCACAAAAAAAGACAAAAAGGAAAAAAAAAAAAAAAAGAATCATATGGTATGTAGTCTTTTGCTCAACATTAACTTTGTGAGATTCATCTTTTTTTTTTAAATGTAGCTGAAGTTCATTTTAACTGCAGAATAGCATAAATATACCATGTCATATAAGGATATTTATCCATTCTGCTGTTGGTGGGTATTGGGGTTTTTATAAATAACAGTGCTAAGAACATTCCTTTGGGATCTTTTGTGCAAACATGCATACATTTCTGCTGGGTGTATATACGTAGGAGAGAAAGTGCTGCAGATAGCATATGTCAGACTCTTTTCCAAAGTGGTTGTATCAGTTTTCATTTCCACCAGCATGACATGATTACTCTTCTTGTTCTTAGACCACACTTGGCGTCATTGATTTTTTTTATTTTTAGCTATTCTGGTGGGAGTGCAGTGGTTTCCTGTTGTGGTTTAAATTTGCATTTTATTTATTTATTTTAACTGACACATTGTAATTGCCCGTGCTTATGGGGTACAATCTGATGTTTTGGTACATATATATGTTGTATAATGATCAGGTCACGGTAGTTAATGTAATCATCACCTCATGCATTTATCATTTCTTTGTGGCAAAACATTCAAAAGCTACTCCTCTAGGTATTATGTAATATACAAAACTTAACCATAGTCACCATACTATACAATAGAACATCAGAACTTATTCCTTCTATCTAATTATAATTTTGTACCTGTTGGCCAACCTCTCCCTGTTTTCCCCTTCCCCTTCCTCTCCCAGTGTCTGGTGACCACTGTTCTACTCTCTGTCTCTATAATATCAACTGTTTTTTTTTTTTTAAAGATTCTTCATATGAGTGAGATCGTGTGGTATTTGTCTTTCTGTGCCTGGCTTACTTCACTTAACATAATGACCTCCAAGTCCATCCATATTGCCACAAATGACAGGATTCATTCTTTTTTATGGCTGAATACTATTCCATCGTGTATATGTACCACATTTTCTTACCATTCATCCGTTGTTGGATACTGGTTGATTCCATATCTTGGCTATTGTAAATTGTGCTGCAATAAATATGAGAGTGCAGATTATTCTTCGACATACTGACTTCATTTCTTTTGGGTATATACCCAGTAATGGGATTGCTGGATCATATGATAGTTCTATTTTTAATTTTTTGAGGAAACTCCATACTGTTTTCTGTAGTGGCTATACTAGTTTACATTCCCACCAACAGTGTGCAAGCATTCCCTTTTCTCCACATCCTCACCTATGCTTGTTTTCTTTTGTCTTTTTGATAATGTCTATTCTAACTGGAGTGGAGGGTATCTTATTATTGTTCTGATTTGCATTTTCCTGATGATTAGTGATATTGAGTATTTTTTCATATGCTTGTTGGCCATTTAAATGTCTTGTTTTGAGAAATGTCTGTTAAGATCCTTTGCCCATTCATTTCTCTACTGGGTTATTTGGTTTTTTGCTGTTGAGTTGTTTGAGTTCCTTATATATTCTTGATATTAACCCCTTGTCAGATATATAGTTCGCAAATATTTTCTCCCATTCTGTATGTTGTCTCTTCACTCTGTCAACAGTTTCCTTTGATATGCAAAAGTATTTTAGTTTGATGTACTCCTACTTGTCTATTTTTGCTTTTATTGCTTGTGCTTTTGAAGTCTTGTTTTAAAGATTCTTGCCCAGTCTATATATATATATTTATTTATTTATTATTTACTCACTCACTCATTCATTCATTGAATGAATGAATCCTTGCCTGGTTTTGGAATCAGAGTAATACTGGCCTCATAAAATGAGTTGTAAAGTATTCCTTCCTCCTCAATTTTTTGAGATAATCTGAAAGGAATTGGTATTAGTTCTTCCTTAAATGTTTGGTAGAATTCAGCAGTGAAGCCATCAGGTCCTGGGCTTTTCTTTAATGGAAGACTTTGCAGAGCTGATTTAACTTCCTTACTTGTTATTGTTCTGTTAAGATTTTCTGTTTCTTCATAATTTAATCTTGATGGATTGTATCTGCCCAGGAATTTGTCCATTTCTTCTATGTTATCAAATTTATTCTCATATAGTTGTTCATAATTGTCTCTAACGATCCTCTATATTTCTGTGGTATCAGTTGTAATGTCTCCCTTTTCACTTCTGATTTTATTTATTTCAGTCTTCTCTCTTATTTTCTTGGCTAGTCTAGCTAAATATTTGTCAATTTTGTTTATCTTTTAAAAAAAACAACTATTTATTTCACCAATATTTTCAATTGTTTTTTTAGTTTCTGTTTCATTTATTTCTTCTCTGAGCTTTATTATTTCTTCTGACAATTTTAGTTTTGATTTGTTGTAGTTTTTCTTCTTCCTTTAGGTCATCATTAGGTTGTTTATTAGAAGTCTTTCTTCTTTTTTGATGTAAATGTTTATTGCTGTAAACTTTCCTCTTAGAACTGCTTTTTCCATATCCCATAGATTTTATTTAGTGTGATGTTTCCATTCTCATTTATCTTGAGGAACTTTTTATTTCCCTTTTCATTTCCTCATTAACCCACTGGTTGTTTAGGAGCATGTTGTTTAATTTCCATGTATTTGTAAAGTTTCCAAAGTTTTTTTTTTTTTTTTGCTGTTGATTTCTAGTTTTATACCATTGTTGTCAGAAAAGATACTTGATATGATCTTTATCTTTTAAAATTTGCATGGACCTGTTTTGCAGAGAATGACCTGTCCTGGAGAATGTTGCATGTGCAGTTTAGAAGAATGTGTACTCTACAGCTGTTGGATAGAATGGTCTATAAATGTCTATAAGGTCCATTTGGTCTATGGTGCAGTTTAAGTCAGACGTTTCTGTCTATTTTTTGTCTAAATGATCAGTCCATTGTTGAAAGCTCAGTGTTAAAGTTCCCTTCTATTACTAAATTGTAGTCTATATCTCCCCTTAGGTCTAATAATGTTTGCTTTATATATCTGGGTACTCAGGGTTGAATATATATATAACCATTGTTATATCCTCTTGTTGAATTGATCCCTTTATCATTATATAATGACCTTCTTTGTCTCTTTTTACAGTTTTTGATTTAAATTCTATTTTACCTGATATAACTATGGCTATTCCCACTTGCTTTTGATTTCTGTTTGCATGGAATATCTTTTTCCAGCCCTTCACTTTCAGTCTATGTTTGTCTTTAATAGTTAGTTGAGTCTTTTGTAGACAGCATATCATTAGATCTTGTATTTTATCCATCCAGCCACCCTGTGTCTTTTAATTGGAGAGTTTAATCCATTTACTTTTGAAGTTATTACTGATATGTGAGAACTTATTCCTACCATTTTGTTAATTGTTTTCTGGCTGTCTTGTAGATCTTTAGTTCCTTTCTTTTTCTCTGGTTATTTACCTCTTTGGGTTGGTGGTTTTCTGTGGTGCTAAATTTTGTTTTCTTCCTCTTTCTCATTTGCGTGTCTGTTGTAATTTCTTTTTCATGGTTACCTTGGGGCTAACATAGTCTTGTAGTTAAAATAAACTATTTTCAGCTGATAGCAACTTAACTTCGTTCTCATAAAAATACTAGACACCCTCCCACCCAATTATATTTTTGTTGCCTTAATTTACATTTGTATCTATTGTATGCTTCTTAGTATGTTAATTATTATGTTAATTATAGCTGTTGTTTTTTGACCATTTTGACCTCATACTAGAGGATTCATACTAGAGGACTGAAGGATTTACATTACCTCACTGGGGTGTTCTGAGTTTGAATTAAGAAATTACTTCTATCAGTGAGTTTTGTACTTTTTCATGTTTTTATGATAGTAATTAGTCTTTCATTTCTAGTTCTAGCACTCTCCTAAGCATTTCTTGTAAGCCTGGTTGGGTGGTGATGAATTCCCTCAACTTTTGCTCATCCAGGTAGGTCTTTATTTCTCCTGTGCTTCTGAAGGATAGCTTTGCTGGATAAAGTATTCTTGGCACCAGTGCATCAAGGCCTGGAAGCTCCATGGAGGGCTGCTGGATCAGCTGTCTGGTCTGGAGCAGGCCTGCAAGGGTGCATCAGGGCCCAGAAGCTCCATAGAGGCTTGCCAGGTTGAGGCAACACTATTGCTTGGTCCACTGTCAGGCAAGGGGTAGGTGTGCACGGGCTCAGCAGGACCTCGCAGATCTTTGAAGGACCACTGGATCAGCTGTTGAGCCTGGAGCAAGCCTGCAAAGGTGTAGCCAGTCCATGCAGCTCTATAGAGCTCTGCCATGGGGAGGCAAAGCTGCTGCCCAATTGCTGTCAGAAAGTGAGTGTACACTAGTTCAGGAGGGCCCAGGAGCTACGTGAAGGGCCACCAGATCAGCTGCTGAGCCTGGAGCAAGCCCATAAGGGTGCATCCAGGACCAGCAGCTCTGTAGAGGCCTGTCATGAGGAGGCAAACTGCTGCCTGATTGCTATTGGTCAGGAAGCAGATGTACACTGGTGCAGCAGGGCACAGCATTTCTACAGAAGACCACACGAGGAAGCAGAGCTACTGCTGGACTGGCTGTTGGGCTGGCATGGGCACCTATGGGCTTAGTGGGCCAGCAAGTTGTACAGGGCAGATGCACGTGAATGTGGTAGACTGCCACTTATTGGTGGCTTCCCCACCGAGCAGGTATGCCTATTCTCCTGGGAGGGAGTGGGAGCCGTGTAGGTTCACATGCTGGGGTCTCGGTCTTTCTGTCTGGCCTAGGCTCCAGTCAGTTTTCAATGGTTCCCAGGGTAGGACGCACTCTGGCAGTGGGTTTAGTTTCAAGATGGCACTATGCCATAGCCAGTTAGGTCAGGAGGCTGGGGGTTGCTTTACCTGGGCTTCTACTATGAGGCCATGCAGCTGCACAAACTCCCACCTGCTCTGCACACAGGGTTTGGGGCCTGAGAGTGCTGGGGGACCCTCTTGTGGCAGAGATTCCTGGCATTTGTGGTGGCAGTGGAAACAGCTGGGGTTCTTCAGCTTACCTTCTCTTTGATTGACTCTGAGCCAGTCTCTGCAGGGAGACAGTGAGGCAGAGGCAGGTCAGGATGCCTTGCTCTGCTCGCTATGATGCTATCCTGGTCTTCTATGCTCCACAACGATTTTGTCACTCCTGTGGTGCTCTGCCCCGTATTTCTTCAGTCATTCTGGTCAAAATATAGTTGTTTATTTGTTGTTTTGGTCTCTTTTTGTTGCGGGGATGAGCACCAGACAACTTTAGTTGGCCATCTTGCTCTGCCCTCTCTGGGAGAATCTAATTTGCATTTTCATGATGACTAATGATATCGAGCACTTTTCATACATGTATTGTCTACTTGAATATCTTTTTTGACGAAGCGCCCATTCAATTATCTTGGCCATTTTTCTATTGGTTTGTCAGTCTTTTTTCTTGACTTGTAATAGTTCTTTACATATTTTGGATATGACGGTTAGTTGGTAGCACATATTGCAGTATTTTCCATTCTGTGATTTACCTTTACTCTGTTAATGGTAAATTTTGATAAACAGAAGTTTTTAATTTGAATGTAATCCCATTTTTTCCTGTATGGTTAGTGTTTTTTGAGTCCTATTTAAGAAATATTTCCTTACTATAAGGTTATGAAGATATTTTCTTATCTTTAGAAGATTAGTTGTTTTACCTTTCACATTTTGATCTACAATCAAGTTGGATTGATTTTTTTTTATGTGCATGGTGTCCTCTTGTTTTATTTTTAAGTTTTCTCAAATTATGGATATTCAATGGATGAAACATTGGAGGAAATAGACAGTATGTAGAGAGAATAAAACTTGAAAAAAACCCTAACCCGTTGACTCAGTACCATTTATTTAAAGACCCATCCTTTCCCTCCTACTCTAAAGTGCCACCTTTTTCAAAAATTAGGATCTAGGGCTGAGCCCATGGCGCACTCGGGAGAGTGCAGCACTGGGTAGCGCAGCAGCGCTCCCGCGGCGGGTTCGGATCCTATATTGGGATGACCGGTGCGCTCACAGTGCTCACTGGCTGAGCACGGTGCGGCCGGTCTCAAAGAGGAAAAAAAAAAAAAAAAAAATTAGGATCTAAATGTATGGGTCCCTTTCTGAACTCTTTATTTTGTTGGTTTATTTGTCTGTCCATGTGCCAATATCAATGTGCATTGCTGTAGCTTTATAACAAGTCCTGATATTCAATAGTGTTATCATCTTGTTCTTCAAGAATGTTCTGACTATGTTTGATTTTTTCACATTTCCATATATTTTAGATTCACCTTGTCAATTTGCATAAATAAAACTGCTGATATTTTGAGGGAGATTGCATTTAGTCTGTAGATCAATGTGGGAAACACTGCTATCTATACCATGTTGAGCCTTTTATATCATGAACTTGGTATAGCCCTCCATTTGTTCTGGTCTTCTTTAATTCTCTAATGTTTTATAGTTTCTTGGGTAGAGATCTTTCACATATTTCATTGTATTTTTCCCAAAGGCATTCGCTATTTTTATGCTACTGTAAATGGCACTTTAAAACTTTTTACTTCCTATTTGTTGCTGTTGTTGTATAGAAATACATTTGGTTTATCTTTGCATCCAGAAACCTTGCTAAACCATTAAGTGTATCCATCAGGACAAGCTAGGTTATGCTACGGTAACAAACATTCTCATACCTTCAGACAGCATTTGCATTTTGCTCATGCTATAAATCCACTGCAGGGCTGCCCTTTGAAGTCACTCATGGACCTAGACTGACAGAGGATTTATCACAACACAGGCTCCCAGATTCTCAGAGGCATAGAAATTAGAGAACATGGATAACCATAAGCTGGCTCTTAAAGCTTCTTCCCAGAAGATACACATATCATTTGGCCAAAGTCAGTCACATAGGGATGCTTAAGGTCAACAGCACAGGGTGTGTAGAATTTTTGTGGACAGTAATACTGTTTGCCATACTAATTCTAATGACTTTATCTGTATTTTCTAAAAAATTGTACATACACACTGATATTGTTTGTGAATAATACATTTTTTTTTCTTTCCAATCCTTGGGCTTCTAATTTCTGTATTGTGTCTTGACTTGACTAGGCCATCCAGTACAATGTGGAAGTGATGATAGCAAGCATCCTCTCCTGTTTCCTGTTGCGGAGGAGAAGATTTCAATCCTTGCACCATTAAATATGTTTGCTGTAAATTTGGAATAGATATTCTTTATCATATTAAGAAAGTTCCCTTCTACTCCTAGATTGCTAAACACTATTATCGTGAATGGATGCCGACTTTTATCAAAAGATTTTTGTGTACCTATTAAGATGATCATATAATTTTTTCTCCTTCAATATGCCAGTGCGATTAATGACATGGGTTATTTCCTTGGGTTTAATTTGCTGTTCTTCTTGTTATTAATTTTAGCTTAAATTGTGGCCTAAAATAGTAATCTATATACTTTCAATTCTTTGAATCCCTCAATTATTCTTTTTTCTCCTCTGTTAGCTTGGTAATTTTATTCCTTTACTCTTTTTTGAGTGGTTACCCGTGAAATTATAATATGCATTGAAGAATCAACGTCTGATATGAATTATTGCTCTTATCTCTTTCCAGACAATGTAAGTATCTATCTTTCTATCATTCTATCTATTTACCTGTCTCTCTACGTTTTTGGCAGCTGGCAGGTACAGGGATCTGAACTCTTGAC
>NW_007726455.1:489126-492094 GCF_000696425.1 Galeopterus variegatus | reverse complement strand
TATATATACACATATTTATGTATTATATACAATAATAAATACATGTAACAAATGATACATTTATATTACATTTATATGTATTTAAATCCCATAATGCATTATTATTAAGCTATCGTTATTATTATTTTGTACATATAATTGTCATCTAGCTTTTTCCCCTTTGCAGTGTTCATACTGCCTCAATCTAGGATCATGTTTGATGAATACCCTTTAGTATTTTCTGTTAATGTAGGTTTGCTGGAGTTAAATTGTTTCATCCTTTTGGAAGGATATTTTAGCTGGGTGTAGGATAGGTTAGTACTTATTTCAGAGCTTTGAAGATATTCCTTTGTCTCTGGCTTCTACTATTTCTACTGAGAAATTACCTGGCAGCCTTATTCTCTGCTGCTTTTAAGGTTGTTTCTCTGTCATTGTTTTTTAGCAATTTATTAGGCTTTGTCTAAACGTTTTATCTATTCTGTTTGGGTTCTATAGTGTGCCCTGAATCTGGGGCTTTGCTTTCTTTTATTTTGGAAAATTTTCATCTGTTATCTCTTCAGATACTGCTTTTTCACATTTTCTTTCCTCTCCTTCCAGGATTCACCTTACACATATGTTAGACCTTTGCACTATGTCCTGTTTGTCTTTTACGTTCATTTGTGTGTTTTCGATTCTTTTGTCTCTTCACGTATCTGGCTGCTCATTGTGGATATTTTCTCCTGACCTGTTTCCCAATTCACTTTAGCTGCTATTAAATCCATTCATAAACTTCTTTCTGCTGTATTTTTCAGTGGTATGCTAGAATTCAGGTATGGTTTGATCCGGGTATGATTCTGTTTCTCTGAGATGCTCTAGGCTCTTCCCTCCTCTGTGTAGGGCTTTGTTCTCAAGTTGGCTTCACTCATCATGACAAGGTGGAAGCAGGGACTGCTTGTTTCCTTGATCACATTAAGCAGGAGTGAGAACACTTTTGGATCAGCAATCCAAGCCAAGACTGTTGAGATTCATCATGATTCTTCTGGCTTTGTTAATATATGCCTGCCCTTGGACAAATGCCTGTAGCCAGGAAGATGGAATGTGCTAATTTATATAATTAGGGACCACTCCTGGAGCACGAATTGGGGTCAGTTTTTCAAAGCACACATGTTGCTTGGAGGAGAGGTGGATGCCTGAATGAACTGAATAAATGAAAATCGTTTCATTGTTTGGAAAAGAAGGAGCGATGTATACTTGCAAGGCACCCAAAAATGTCTACTACATCTTCCAATGAGCACAATGAGCTTAAAGCCTGACTACTCTTGGAGCCCGGACAGCACAAACAGGTGTTGGCTGAGGTTGCCCTAATTTCCCAGGGACTGAATGACTTTCTGTGATGGATTTGTTTGTTTGGTACTCAGGACTAACGTCCAAGTCCTTCTAATTGCCTTTCTGCACTGCAGAGCTGGACAAGCTAAAAAACAGCATTTCTAGGCTCCTTTGCAGCTAGGGTTCTGGATGTGACTTACTTTCTGCCAGTGAAATGTACTAATGTGAGATTTGAAAAGTAGAAGTGAGGCAGAAGCTACTTTCCAACTGCTTTTGGCTGTGTTTGTTTTGGTTCATGAGTCTATTAACCAGCTTTCAAGTACTGAGAAGTAGTTGCTGTGATGACACCTTCCTCATCTTGATTCTTGAGAGGTTTATTAATGTGTCCAAGGCTGCACAGATAACAAGTGACAGAGTTCAAGCTCAGGTGTCTGAATTCGAAGCTACTCAATAGCTTCTTGAGGTTTGCCCCCTGATTGCTACAAGAGTAGTGCCTTCTCTGGTGGGTCAGTTCTGGTGTCTTCTGGGAATCCTTCCTGAAGGCCCAACATAGAGCTCACCCCTCCAGCTCTTCCAATCATTTCATAAGCTCTCAGTACTCTATTATTTACCTTTCTGCTTAAAATATTCAGAGCCATTTTGGTTTCCTGCACCGAAACCTTCTAACTAGCATAAAAAGAAAAACACCCATCTGGGATCTGGACACAGCTAGCTTATTTCCAAAAATTTCAGGTGTCCTAATTACAATCATGCCATGGGTATGGATTAATAACCAGTTTTCTGCCAACAAGCAGGGGCAAGTACCTGTTCTTTGGCACAGCCATAGAATAGCCTGAATGGAGAAACTCAGGACATATGGCAAAGGCTGGGCTTGGCTTCCAGGGATCCTGCCTCCACCAGTGCGTGGGGGATGCGAATCCCTTTTACTATGTGCATACTCTGTGCCAGAGCCCGCATTCAGGGCTTCCCAAACATCATCTCATCCATGACTCATACAACCCCGCAAAGCAGGTATGATTACCCTCAGTTTATATATGGGGAAACTGAGACTCAGAGAGGTTAAAGTGACCTGTCCAAGATCCCACAGACAATAAATGACAGAACCAGAGTTAACATCCAGGTCTGTTTGCACGCTCAGCCTATACTTGTTTACATTAAAAAAAAAAAGAACTCTTATTAATTGTACAGGTAATGCATGTTTATTGTAGAAACTTTGGCATCACCCCTTTGATGTCATGATAGCATGATGGAAACAGGGGTTTCTTTTTCTACAAATGTATTTACATAATGGTAAGGTTCCTGCTTCCTCTCTCACATGTGCTGCCTAGTTTTTGATGAAAGATGTAGGAACTCTATGTTTTCTTTCTTTCCTTTTTCTCTCTCTTCCCTTTGAACACTAGTATGAACAATGTTTCTCAAATAAATAATTGACAAACTGACTTTGTGTTGTCCTATTAATAAATGAAAAGTCATTGCCAGCTACCTGCAATAAAATTGCAAAATGGATCAATAGGTAATTGCAGGGAATCATCTTAACTTTTTACCTTACTTATAGACTCTGTGAGCTGATTTAAAAGGATTGTGGCATTTCTTATATCAGTAATCTTATACGATGACTTTAATCGCATAAAATCGCACTGACAAAAGTGTACGTGTCTGAGTGTCTCTGTGTGTGTGTGTGTGT
>NW_007726455.1:487091-488181 GCF_000696425.1 Galeopterus variegatus | reverse complement strand
TGTGTGTGTGTGTGTGTATTTTGATTGTTTCTTCTTTTCCCACAGACCATAGGTGATAGTTACCGATATTGCCACAAGAATTTAAAAGATGTTATCTGTTGCTTGTTTAGCCTAAATTGGTCCAGGAGGATAATTCACCATGATGGTGTCAACAGTTTGAAGGCAGCAGTAGAAAGTCAATGTTATATTCTGTGGCTGAAAATGAGCTATGAGCACCTCTCATGGTGAAAAATCCCACGTGGTGAGCACCAAGATTGTCAGAAATGGTTGGGATCTGGACTTCACTCTGTTTTAAGTTTTGGTGGTGAAGACATTGAAAACCACCTCCACTCCAGTTCTCTTTTTCCTCCTCCTCTTTCTTCTTTCATGGCTATATAGGTACATTGTCAGCAACTAAAAAGAATAGAGCCAACCAGCGAAAGCCTCCCTCCCTTCCTTGACCCCATCTCCCCTTTCCCTTCCCTGCCCCTGGCAACCATATTCTTAATTTCTCATATGTCTTTCTAGAGAATCTTTATGTATATACAAGCAAATACCAACATAGATTGCTATTTTTCTTCCATTTTTACACACAAGGTAGCAAAATATACACATTATTCTGTCCTTTTCTCCATTTAAAAATATATCTTAGCCATCTTTCCATATTGAATCATATAGAGCATCTTCATTTTTACAGCCACATAATGTTCTGTTTTATAGATGTCATATAATTTTTATTTCTAGTTCCCTATTGATGGCCCGTTGAGTTGTTTCTAATCTTTTGCTACTACAAACAATGCCGTGATGACTAGCTTTGTACATATGTCATTTTGCATATGAGAATCTATCGGTAGAATAAACTGCCCAAAGTAGAATTGTTAGGGGAAAAGATAAGTACAGACGCTCCTTGACTTACAGTGGGGTTATGCCCTGATAAACCCTTTGGAAGTCAAGGAGCTGCTGAATGCATTCTGCTTTCACGGCATCGTAAAGTCTAAAAATCATAAGTCGAACCATCGAAAGTCAGGAAACATTTGTATATTTTAAAAATTTTAATATTTTAGTATTTTTCATTGTTGAACTTGTATCAATATATACTCCCACCACCAAT
>NW_007726455.1:482048-486531 GCF_000696425.1 Galeopterus variegatus | reverse complement strand
TCAAGGAGCTGCTGAATGCATTCTGCTTTCACGGCATCGTAAAGTCTAAAAATCATAAGTCAAACCATCGAAAGTCAGGAAACATTTGAATATTTTTAAATTTTTAATATTTTAGTATTTTTCATTGTTGAACTTGTATCAATATATACTCCCACCACCAATGTTTGAAATGATTATTTTTCCAGTCTTGTCATGAGAATGTGTTATCAAACTTTGAATTTTTGTCAAGGTATTAAGTGAACATTTCTATCTCGCTGTATTATTTTGCATTTTATTCATTATAAATGAAGTTAAGAATATTTTTATATGTTTAAATTTTATTTATATTTCTTATCATGTCCTTTGCCCATTTTCTATTGGATTACTGTCTTTATTTACTGACATCTAGTGGCTTTTTTTTTATATGAGGGAGATTACTCCTTTGACTATGATCTGATATGAAAACATTTTTTCCAGTTTATTATTTATTCTTTCACTTTTCTTACAGTGTTTTTTAAAAATGCTGAGTATTTTTTAATTTTTTTTTTAAAGATGACCGGTAAGGGGATCTTAACCCTTGACTGGGGGTTGTCAGCACCCCGCTCTCCCAACTGAGCTAACCGGTCATCCCTATATAGGGATCTGAACCCGTGGCCTTGGTATCATCAGCACCACACTCTCCCAAGTGAGCCATGGGCCAGCCTTAGTATTTTTAAATTTTTTAATAGTTGAAGTTATTGATCTTTTATGGCTTCTGAATTTTGGGTGATAGAAGACTTTCCTCACCACAAGATAAAAGGTATTTTCCTATTTCTCTTTCATTATTTTTGAGTTTTTTTTTTTAAAAAAAGCTAAATCTTTTTATACATTGGAAGTTAACCTGGTGAGGCATGACAAATATATTCAACTTCATTTTTGCCTAGGTGGCTACCTATTTATCTCAGTACCATTTATTTAGTGGTCCATATTTTCTCCAATGACTTGAGATGTCAGCTTTATTATATTGTATCCATGTATGATTTTGAGACTATTCCTGGATATGATATTCTACTCCATTAGGCTATCTGTCTATTTATATGCCAGCATTACACCTTTTTGATTACTGAGGCTTCGTAAGATACTTTAATATCTAGGAGTGCTGATCCACCTTCCCCGCCACTACTCTTTTTTTTCACATTTTTTATAGCTATTTTTGCTCTTTTCTTTTTTCATATAAACTTTAAAATCAATTTTTCTAGTAAAAAAGGCCTGTTGTATACTTATTGAATCACATTAAATTTTAAAATTAAGTTATGGAGAACTGACATCTGTATGATGTTGACTATTCCTATCCAAGAACATGTTATATTTCCACTTATACAAGTTTTCTATTGGGTTTTGCTTAGTGTTTTAGAAAGTTTCTTTACGTAGGCCTTTAATATTTCTTGCTAAATTTATTGCCAGGCATTTATTTTTTGGTTGCTATTATAAATAGAGTCTTTTTTCCCATCACATCACTTATATTGAGAAAACTTGATTTTTGTATATTAATTTTACTCTTTACTACTTTATTGTATTTTCTTATTGCTTGTGGTAGTTTTCAGTTCATTTTCTTGAGTTTTCCAAATATATATTTATATCATCTGCAATATTTCCTCTGTTCCAATTTTTATATCTTTAATATATTTTTGTCTAATTGATTTGACTAATACATCCAGTATAGTGTTAAATAATGAAATAATGCTGAAGGGATCATCTTCATCTTATGTCAGAGTTTAATGAAAATGTTTGTGGTGTTTCCGCATTAAGTTTCCCCATTAAGTTGGTTTTGGGGTTGAGGTAGATTTTTTGGTTCATGTAAATAAAGTATCTCTCCCTATCTTATTGAATGTTTTTTATCAAGAATTTAGTTTTGAATGTCCTTCAGTATTTATGGAGATGACCATATGATTTTCCTCCTCAAAGCTGTTTATTACAATTAATTATGTAAGTAGATTTCATAATATTAAACCATCTTTTTATGCTTAGTTGTGGTGCTGAAATCTAATTGCTAATTTTTTATTGGCAGTCTTTAATGGTCATAAATGATATTGATCTATAGTTTGTTTTTTTGTGACGGTATTACCAAGTTTTGGTATGAATGGTATACTTGCTTCATAGAAAGAATTTGGAAGTTTTTTCTGTGCTCTGGAAAAATCTAAAAACACTGGAATTATCTACTTTTTAAAAATTTGTTAGAATTTCCCTGTGAAATTATCCAGGCCTGCTGCTTTTTCAGGGGGAAGAGTAGCTCTTTGACAACTTTCTCTGTTTCTTCCATAGAAATTGGTCTCCATCATTTCTCTCTCTTCTAGGTCAGTTTTGTGTGCGTGTCTCTTCTGTTATTTAGAAATCTTGGATTTTTCTTCTTATAGTTGCCTTTATAATTATAACGTTCTTTGGTGTCCTTTAGTCTCCACTTCTTTTAATAGTATCTATGACTTCTCTATTATGAGAATAATGAAAGTAGCTCATATCTTAATACTTTACTCTTGAGAACCTGCAGTCACTCTTTCAAAAAATCTTTACTGAGTGTCCACTGTGTTCCAGACCTAGCTGAGCCTGAGGAATGCAGAGATGAATCAGAGATACCACCTGCCCTTATGATGCTCAAAGTCAAGCTGAGAAGATAACCATGGACTCTAGCATAGAACTGTGTGATGGCCTGATATGATCGTTGCACACTGTCTAAATGTACCCAAATATCACACTGTACTCCATATATAAACAATTATTATGAGTCAATTAAAAACAAGTAAATTAAAAAGAAAAAAAAGGGGGGAAAAACTATGTGATGGGTACTATGATTAGGATTTGTGCAGCAGGCTGTGGGGATACAGTCTGGGAGGAGTTTGTTAAGAAAGACTGTGGGAAGATGAAACTGGAGCAAGTCTCAAAGGATGAGCTGTGGCCAGCAAGAGAATTCAAGGCAGAGGGGCTGATCAAAGACTTGGAATTGTGGTGTTTTCAGAGACTGTGAGCAGTTCAGGAGGGCTGGAAATGGAGTGCATTCTTGAGAGAGATGGGGCCTCCTATGGTTCAAATGACAGACAAGAGCCAGATTATAAAGGCTCTTGAATGCCACATCCACAAGTACAATTGGCTTTAAGGGTGTGCAACCTGTGCAGCCAGACAGGACCTTGTTCTCAGAAGGGTCCCACATCTGCTTTTATGCCCTGATGTTGCCATCTTGAAATTCCTAATAATTTTATTTTTTAACTTGTGTTTTATAAGTGAAGTCTGATGGGACAATGGGGCATGCACACTAATAGAGAAGACACATTGGGTGACAGCACAGGCATGCATGGGCTCAGACCTGGCTTCCTGGAGCACATGTGCCTGCCTTGGGATCAGTCCACAGCCCCTCAGGGCCCCAATGCAGCTGGGCTGGGCCCTGGGCCCATACTGTCAGCTGACACAGTGGCTGCAGCGCCAGCAGCTGCAGAAGAAAGGGGGTCTCTTCCTGGGGACAATGTTGAGACCCTCAGTAGGAAGCTGGCTTGCGTGTTCATCTCCAGATCCCATTTCTGAGATATCTGCACAAATATTAACTCTCTGGCCTGAGCACTGGGACAGAAATTGCCAACACTCAGGCAGTAAACTTTGCCAGTAAATTATTACAAAATAAAAGCAAACATACGGACACTGCAATAAAGTATAGCAGGGAGTATTATAATTCTTTGAAGAGTTTAGAATCTCTGTTTTTTAAAGCTGCTATAATGTTGTAAAGTAAATATTGCCAGTCTTAGAAACCAAATACAAAAATTGTCACATTAGGTGGAAAAGAACACTATTCATGTGAAGCTTCAGATTAACCAATTACTAACAAAGAAGACAATTTTAAAATTAATTTTTTGTCGGGCTGGCCCGGTGGCACACTAGGTAGAGTGCGGGGCTTGGGAGCACGGCAGCGCTCCTGCCGAGGGTTCAGATCACATATAGAGACCAGTCCACTCACTGGTTGAGTGCGGTGCGGGCGCGACACCCAGGGTTATGATCCCGTTACTGGTCACGAAAAAAGACAAAAAAAAAAAAATTAATTTTTTGTTTTAATTGAAGAGACAGTGATAAATACATAAACAGCCGTTTTGAATTATACACAAATCGTGAAGCCTCTTTCAGTTTATTTGACCTCCTCAGATTATAGGAAATGTCAAAGAAAACATTGGAATGACATTGTATAAATTTACATTTTAAATTAAATTTAGATTTACACAAAAGTGATTTGTATGAAGAATTAAATCTTTTTAGAAAAACAGTTCTACAAGAATCATCAGCTTTAGATTTACTAAAATTTATATTTTATTTTATTTTGTTTGGTTTTTTTAAATTTTAATTTCTCAAACTACATTGTAGTTAATTTTCATGACCCTTACCCATTCCTCTTTCCCCCTCCTTTTCTCCCCTCCCCGCCTCGTCATATCTGTTCACTTGTCTTAAAATGTTGAAGGAATTGTTGTGATTGTTGTGTCTTCTTCCCCCCCCC
>NW_007726455.1:473055-481557 GCF_000696425.1 Galeopterus variegatus | reverse complement strand
CCCGCCTCGTCATATCTGTTCACTTGTCTTAAAATGTTGAAGGAATTGTTGTGATTGTTGTGTCTTCTTCCCCCCCCCCTTTATTTGTTTGTGTGTTTATTTATTTATTTTTATATTACTTCTCAAAATACATTGTAGTTGATTTTCATGCCCCTTTACCCATTCCTCTTTCCCCCTCCTTTTCTCCCCTCCCCGCCTCGTCATATCTGTTCACTTGTCTTAAAATGTTGAAGGAATTGTTGTGATTGTTGTGTCTTCTCCCCCCCCCTTTATTTGTTTGTGTGTTTATTTATTTATTTAATTTTAGCTCCCACAAATAAGTGAGAACATGTGGTATTTCTCTTTCTGTGCCTGACTTGTTTCACTTAATATAATTCTCTCAAGGTCCATCCATGCTGTTGCAAATGGCAGTATTTCATTCTTTTTTATGGCAGAGTAGAATTCCACTGTGTAGATATACCACAGTTTCCTTATCCACTCATCAAATGATGGACATTTGGGCTGGTTCCAGCTCTTGGCTATTGTAAATAGTGCTGCAATAAACATGCGAGTACAGGTATCTCTTCGGGATGATGATTTCCATTCCTCTGGGTATATTCCCAGCAGTGGAATAGTTGGGTCATCTGGTAGATTTATCTGTAATTGTTTGAGGAACCTCCATACCATTTTCCATAAAGGCTGCACCATTTTGCAGTCCCACCAACGGTGTATGAGGGTTCCTTTTTCCTTGCAATTCTCATTCTTTTCATTCTCAGTCTTTTGGATATTAGCCATCCTGACTGGAGTGAGCTGGTATCTCAAAGTGATCTTGATTTGCATTTCCCAGATGCTGAGTGATGTTGGGCATTTTTTTCATGTGTCTGTTGGCCATTTGTATATCTTCCTTTGAGAAATGTCTGTTCAGCTCCTTTGCCCATTTTTAAATTGGGTTATTTGGTTTTTTGCTGTAAAGTTGTTTGAGTTCATTGTATATTCTGGATATTAATCCTTTGTCAGATGCATATTTTGCAAATATTTTCTCCCACTCTGTTGGCTGTCTTTTCACTCTGTTGATTTTGCTGTACAGAAGCTTTTTAGTTTGATATAATCCCATTTGTTTATTTTTCCTTTGGTTGGCTGTGCTTTTGGGGTCCTATTCATGAAGTCTGTATCTACTCCTACTTCCTGGTGTGTTTCCCCTATGTTTTCTTTATGGAGTTTTATTGTTTCAGGATGTATATTTAATTCTTCAATCCGTTTTGAGGTTTTTTTGGTATATGGTGAGATGTGTGGGTCTAGTTTCATTCTCCTATATATGAGTATCCAGTTTTCCCAGCACCATTTGTTGAAGAGGCAGTCTCTTCCCCAGAGTGTAGACTTGCTGCCTTTGTCAAAGATCAGATGGCTGTAGGGGTATGAGTTGATTTCTGGGTTCTCTATTCTATTCCATTGATCCGTGTGTCTGTTTTTATGCCAGTACCATGCTGTTTTGGTTATTATAGCTTTGTAATATAGTTTAAAATCCTGAGGCCCACCCCAAAAGCTGGAGGCATAAAATTTATGTTTTAAAATAAGTTATCAAAAATTTAACCCAATGTGTTACAGCTATAAAGTATTCTTAACAGATTCAATAACAGATGTACCAGTAGAAATATCCTTCTAAAAACTGAAAACAATCAAAAATTATTTGTGACCTTTTATTTGCCAAGAGTAAGCAATGTCCCTTCAACTATATTGATTGAAAATGAAGATCCTAAAAGTATAAATTCTGATGACCTAATAAATAATTAATTTTGCACGAAAATGAGCCAGAATAATCTAATGATCAATCAAGATATATTAATACATTATTCTTATTATATATTCTTATTATATAAAATTATATTGTGACTCCAAAATATTATCTTTTTGCAGTGGGTAAGCTTATGTTTTTACTCATGTTACTCCTCTTATATTTTACAAGTAATAAAATACTTTTAAAGGAAAAAACTATTTTTAGTATCTTTAACAAAATTTTCCCCCCTGCTTTCTGGTTAAGGGGACTTGCATTTTAATTTTGCGCTAGGCCCTGCAGATTATGTGTCTGTACTTGCCCTTGAGGTTGGCCTATGGCAGTGAAGGTGAAAGAGCACCAAAAGGTTTTAAACAGGAATTGTCAGATTCACATTTTGGAAGAAGTGTTGAGGATGCAGACCTATTATGTTTCACCTTTTCTACTGGACTGTAAGCTCTTTGAGGGCATGGTTTGCTTCTAATTTATCTTTGTGTCTCCCATAAGGCTGAGCACAAAGCTTGACACACATATGGGCCATATGGAGCAGTGGTTAGGAAGGCGTACCTGAACCCAGACTTTCTGACATTGAGTCCTGGTCTGCCACCTACTAACAAGCTACTTAATCTCTCTTCATTTCAGTTTTTGCATCTGTAAAATAAAGACAATGATGGTATCCACTTCACAGAATTTTTTTATGAGGATTAAATGAGTTAATACAGGTGAAGTACTTAGAACAGTGTCTGACATTTAGTGTTCACTCAAATGTTAACTGTTATCATTTTTAATTAAATATTTATTGGAAGGAGTTTTAACTTTCTGTAAGCAAAACAGAATATTTAGAACCACTGAAGAAATAAATTATGTCCTGGCATTTAAACCAAGGTAGCATCAACTTTGTGAATTAAATAATCATTTATTATTTAGGCTTCTGAGAGGATTCAACCCTACCCAACAATCTTTTTCCCACCTTACTCAGAGGATCACTTCCTATTCAGCCAAAGTTTCCTAATGAAGGCTTATATGGAACTGAATAGGAATATTTTTTGGCTGTAAATAACAGAAAACCCAATTCAAAAAACCAAAATGAAATACCACTTTGCATCCATTAGGATGGCTATTCTAAAAAAAAAAAGAGGGGGGTGGGGGAAATAACAGGTGTTGACCATTTCTTCCAATGTGGAGAAATTGGAACCTTTGTGCATTGCTGGTGGGAATATGAAATCGTGCAGTTGCTAAGGAAAACAGTATAGGAGTTCCTCAAAAAATTAAAAATAGAATTTCAGTGTGATCCAGCAATTCCAATTCTGGGTATACACCCCCCAAAATGGAAAGCAGGGACATGAACAGATACATGTACACTCATTTGCACAGCAGCACTATTCACAGTAACCAAAAGGTGGAGGCAGCCCAAGTGTCCATCAGCAGGTGAATGGAAAAACAAAATGTGGTCTAGACAGGCAAGGAATATTATTCAGCCTTAAAAAGGAAGGGAATTCTGACAAATGCTACAACATGGATGAACCTTGAGAACATTTTGCTAAGTGAAATAAGCCTGTCACAAATGCTGTATGATTCCACTCATACGAGATACTTAGAGTAGTCGAGTTTATAGAGACAAAGTAGAATGGTGGCTGCAGGGGTTGGGGGAGGGTGGAATGAGGAGTTATTGTTTCGTGGGTACAGAGTTTCAGTTTTGCAGTGTGAAAAAAGTTCTGGAGAAGGATGGCAGTGATGGCTTCACAACAGTGTGAATAAACTGAATGCCATCGAACTGTGCACTTAAAAATCGTTAAAATGGTAAATTCTATCTTATATATATTTTACCACAATTTTAAAAAGTAAAAATAAAAAACCTCACCGATTTAAACAATAAGGAAATGTGCTGGCACATATAACTGGAGGGTGTGAGGGAGGGAGCGCCCCCCCGGTTGGTGCCTCAGTATCTCTCTAGGCTTACTGTCTTTGGGGGTGGGGGGTGGAGTAATCAAGATGGCTGTCACTGTTTTTCATTCAGCACAATCACATCACAAGGAGGGAAAGGGAGCCCTTCCATTCTAGCCTTTCAAGCAAAGGGCCTGAGATTCACACTGATCGAAATGCTGTCATGTGCTCATCTCTGAGCCAAGGACTGTTGCAGGGGGAATGAAATGAAAGATATCGATTGTCTTAAGGCCAACTCCAGAGCCTAAAGTTGGGAATGGGGCAGCTTCCCTCTGAGGATATGGGCTGCTCGGGGGAGGGGTGAATATCTGTTAGGAAGGAGGAAGGAGGAGATGGAGACAGGTAAGCAACCAGAAAAATTTACTACCTCATATCCAGCTCAGACATATTGAAAAAGTTTTCTAGGAATTATGAAAGCCATCCATGGAGGAGAAATCAATGTGTGTGCAAGAGCAGATAGTTTTTTCTTTCAACATTAGTTCTCAGGATCTGCTAATCTGAAAACTAAAATATTTGCATGCATGCCTCATTGTTTTTTTGGGGTTATCTCAGTAAACATCTATTTCCTTGGGGTATAGTGTGAGAAATGCCCTCACTCATCCATGCCAAAGGATGGACATGGAGACATGAGGTACAGTGAAATGAGACTTTAGTAATGGCCTTGCAAGTCCAGGTGTCTGTGAATGGGACAGGCACTCCTGAAACAGTTACATTGAGCAATTTATTCCCCAGTATGCAAGTCCCTTCCCCCAGTTCCTCATTGGCTGAGTACTATGGGGTGCACAATCTTCCCAAACCACGCCTAAGATTTATTACCCTTTGCAAGGAATTCCTTTGTCTGGGGGCTCAGGACAAGTCTGTGAAAAAGGCCTGCTAATGCCCTGTGAAGGGAGAAATACCAGGGAATGAAGAAAACAAAAGGGGCTAGCAACTAATTACCATCTCAATAAAACACCCTCAGATAAGTCATTTCTGAAAATGAATCACTTAGATTATTTTCCTAAAATAGTGATATTTACTAATGAAGATGTTGCATTTCACTTTTTCAACTATTTGTTGAGACTTACTTCTTTGTGTCTTTCGGGCAAAGGGAAGAGTGAGAGCGATAAAAGGGATGTATGAGGGGAATGAACTATCAGCTGCTAGTACAAGTGTGATGTCGCTGGAGCATAGTCTGTGGGTGATGGAGCAGCAGGAGAGAAGGCTGGAAAGATAGAATGGGATTGGCTAGAGAAGGTCTTTGGCTAGGTAGTTCTTGTTTTAGCTTACTTATTGAGGGAAAGCATACATTGCATTAAATGTAAGCCAACATTCCAACAGATTTTCATGTATGTATAAACCCATATCACCATGCAGATCAAGATCTAGAACATTTCCAGCATTTCACAAGTTTCCTTCATGTTCCTTCCCAGTCAATACCCATCCCCAGAAGGAACTACTATTCTGGCCTTTGCCACCATTCATTAGTTCTGCCTGTTCTTAAACTTCATAGAAGTGGAATTACACAGGTGGACCTTTTGGTATCTGGCTTCTTTCACTCACCATAAAGTTCATGACGTATTGTTGCGTGTATCAGTTTGCTCATTCTGTTGCTCCCTAGAATTCCATTGAATGAATATCCCATGATTTGTTCATTCTTTAGTTGATGGACATTAGGGTTATTTCCAGTTTTGTGCTAGTGTAAACATACCTGTTATGAGCATTCTGGTACATGCCTTTTGGTATACATATGCACTTATTTCTCTTGGGTATATACCTAGAAGTGGATAGGCATGTTCCACTTTGGTAAATACTGTCCAATAGTTCTCCAGCGTGTGCCAAGGGAGTTTTGACTTTACCCTGAGGAAGATTGGGAGTGATGTGATGAAATTCACATTTTCCTCTGGCAGCCTCTGTGTTAGATGGCCTAAAGGGGGATGAGATTCTGGACAGGGAGACCAGTATGGAGCCACAGACTAGGTGCAGCAGACCAGGTGAGGGATAATGAGGCCTGAGCTCAGGCAACAGGTCTGGAGCAAGAGAATGGTCTTGAAAGATGGTAAGAAGGATTGACGTGATTGTTTGGATGTGGGGGGAGAGGAGAGAATGGAGTCCAGGACGACCGCCAGGCCTCTGATGTGGTGTCGGCAGAATGGCGGTACTGTTCTCTACAAGTGAAATCACTTGAGAAGGAGCAGGTTTGAGGAAGAAGATGAGCTGAGTTTTGAACATATTGAATCTAAAGGACCTACGGGGGATCAAGGTGGTACCAGCAGGCAATTGGATACTTGGGATTGAAGCTAAAGGGATGGATCCAGGCTGGAGATTTATATTATGGAATCAAGGGAGTGAGCAAACCCCCCAGGGAGAGGATATAGAAAGAGGATCCCAAGAAGATGATAGAGAAGGCATTTCCTGAGAGGTATGAGGAAAATCAGGAGCTTGCCTGCTGTGGTGAAAACCAAGGAGAGGGAGAGTTTCCACAAGGAGGAAGTAGTGAACACCTCCGAGGCTGCTGAGGAGTCATGGAAGCTGGGCACTGAAAGGTGTCTGGTGAATGCAGACTTTAGCCTAGTCATATAAGCTCAGGGGTGCCCAGGGTCTGCCACTTCCAGCCTTTCTAAGCCCACATGAGTGAGACTGGGCTGGCTGGGCTGCCTCCCCCCTCAGGCCTGATTCATGGCCTCTCAGCCAGGGGGAAGGGGAGCAGCAGAGGGAGAGGGACATTCAGCCTCAGTCCAGGGGACAGTGTCTGTGCCTTTCTGAGAAGTTTGTGGGGACCTCAGCTGGACAATAGAGGGCAGACAGAAGCTAGTACAGGAACAACCAAATCCGACACCAAAAACACCGAGAACACCATTTTCCCTATGGAAGTTTCCAGTTGTAAACCATGTTGACTTTAATCTTGAGTGAGCGTCAGAAAGGATGCCCAGGAGTCTGGGAGCCGACCAGCTGAAAGCACGTTTGTAAGGAAGTCAGAGCAAACAAAATAGGATTCAGAACATTTTTTGAGATCTGTGCCAGTGGTGAACTTTTCCGGGAAACATGACAACTGACCTCTTGGGCAAAGAAGTACCGGGTCTGATCATTATTAATTTGTATTCTTACTGAAATATAAACTTGGGGAACCAGTGAAGAGAAAGAACAGCAAATGTCTTGTTTCTTTACCAGGCACAAGGAGGCTGGGGAGGCACCCCTAGAGTTTAATGGGCAGCTTTATGTATTTATATGCTTTGACTGGAGCTAAAGAGGTCTGTGCCACACAATGGGCAGTTTCTAGTTGGATTTTAAAAGAAATAACTTTGATCATTTCAAAAGCAACGAAGCCTGATGCAGCAGAGAGAAAAGAAGACGGTAATTTATGGCTACTATTAAGGACACAAAGACAAAGGCGGAGAGAACGTTTCTCTAAGTGAAGATTTACAAATGTGCAAAAACCACCCTTATGACTAGAAATAGCTGAGTGTCTCATTCTGGGCACCAAACAAAGGGGGTGGGAGGGAGAAGCAAAAGACAGAAGAAGGGGATGCAACCTGCCTGCCTCCACTGGGGATGAAAAGGTCAAAAGAAAACAACCACAGAAAAGTGATTTTTCTCAGACTCTCCATCAAGCTGCAGCACTAGCAAGTTCCCAAAGAGGCAGTCTCAGCCTGGGCCCCATGCACATGTGAGGGGGTGGGGGCGGCAGACAAGGGGTGCTGAGGCTGTGAAGGGTGGGAGCTCTGGGTGGTGGATAGGCCTGCAGAAGACATTAGTGTTTTTGTGCATGAGCCAGGTAGGGATTTTTTGTGACATTTATTTTTTTCTGATCACCAAAGGAATGATTATGTGTACGCATACACTCACATACGTATGTATATATTCACAGGGGAAATCTGAATAAATACAGAGAAGCTCAGTGAAGAACATTAATATCCCTGAGTACCGTGTTTGGCTGCACCTAGGAACTGTTAACACATCCGTTCCTGGGGCGAGGCTGAGTGCAGTGGGCTCTGGCCATCTGTGCTTAGGGTGATGTGGGGAGACAATGTGTAGGTGTGTCTTGCTTGAAGGGCCGAGGGGCAGGCGCTGACAGTATTTGCAGCTAGCCAGAACTGATATTTATGAATTCAGGTGGTCACAGATACCTCCTGTGCCTCAGGCAAAGTTGGGGCAGTCCCTTGTCCCTGGCGACTCACCCTTGACCTCTAGCCCCCTTTCCCTTTTAGGCTGTTCTGAAGATACATTTAACTGGTTTGCGGTGGAATGAACATTTTCTGCAGTGATTCTGGACCCAGCAGTGTGCCATAGAGAGGGACAGCGTCAGTGTGCCCCACCGTGGGACCCGTGGGCCAATGCCCGCAGAGAGCTGTGGGGTGGGGGACTGGAGAGCAGGACCTGGGTTGGGCAGTATGGAGAAGGGTGCAGAGTGTGTTCTGGGGTGAGCAGAGAAGCTGGGGTCACCCTCTCCACTCACATAGTTGACTTTTCCTGAATTCTTCGGTCTGAGGGTCAGAAGTATGTGGACATTACTCCCCCTCCCCCCTCCCTCCTCCCAAGAGGAGAGCCCGAAGACGGCTTTGGGGTTACAGGACTACACATGACACTTCCTGGGTGCCCTGTGCCCGAATATTTCCGCCTAGAAGGACTACTTGTCCTCACAAGAGGGACTGGGTCGAGTCATAGGACACTGCAAACAGGCGGTGCACCGCGGCTCCCTGAGCGCCGCAGCCAGCCGGGGTGCGGGGTCTGCGCGGGGCACGGCACTGTCCGCCACCCCCGCGCTGACAGCGCTCTCGGGCCACCTCGGCCGCGCCCCCTCCGCCCGGGACTGAGGAGGAGCGAGGGAG
>NW_007726455.1:466653-472055 GCF_000696425.1 Galeopterus variegatus | reverse complement strand
CGGCGCCTGGAACGCTGAGTGGCCCCCGCTCCCCTGGGTCCCTCACCCGCCCGCCAGGCCAAGGCGCCAGCATCGCTTGGGCCAGAGGCCCAGGGCCTGAGTCCCGCGGCTCGGCCTCGGACCCCGGGGTCCTGACAGCTCCCGCCCTGGTCCCCGCCGCCCGGGGTCCCTCGAGAGCTCCCGCTGGTCAGACCCTCGCCGGCTGAGCAGGGAGGAGGGTCCTGGGGCCTGGGTTCCAGCTCCTCATTGTGTGGATGGGGAAACTGAGGGCTGGGCCTGGGTACGTCCGTGAGCTGTGGCAGCTTTGCCCCTTCTTTCTTTTGGGGCCGGGACGTCCTGCCGGCTTCAGGGTCGGCTCCCGGGACTTTCTATCAGCGGGCCAGCCGCCGTTTGAGGATCTGGGAATACCCTTAAGCAGCCAGAAGCCGAAGTTTTTGGCAGCTGGAGATATCTCTGGACGTTCCGCGCAAACTGGACTTGCAACACTTTCAAAACTTTTGTTTTTAATTAACAGCCTGGAGTGGCGTCAACTTAGGAAATACTTCTGACAAGGCGGGTTTCTAGGTAGAGAGAATGGGGGACTCGGAGGTGGTGGTGGAGAGGGGAGTGGGGACACCCTCCCTGCTTTGCACCATCTGAGAGCTCAGGATGCTGCTTGCTCAGCCCCCAGGGCAAGCTTTCCCCCCATACCCCAGCCCCTGAGAAAGCAGACAGCTGCTCTGCTTTCAGAGCTTTCTGGTCAACTGGTTCATCCTTTAGCAGGTGTTTAATGCTGCCTATTCATGTGCCGGGCGCTGTGTTTGGCATCAGGGGCATGACTCAGTCTGTTGTCAAGACATCATCTAGTGGAGGGACGGGCAGGAAAATAGTGACAACCCTGCATGATATTTGCCATGGAAGGAGATAAATGTGGGAGCACATGCTGGGGGGCACCTCACCTACACTGGGAGTCATGGCAGGCTTCCTGGAGGAGGTAGATCTGAGCTGAGTCTTGAAGGCCAGCAGACAATGGTGGGGGTAATTCCAGTTAGAAGGAACAGTTGGGCCTGGAAATGGTATGGTTCACCCCAAGGCTTCCAAGCAGCATTAGCTTGTGAGGAGCAAAGTGGTGTGAGCTGGTGGGAAATTATGCTAGAGAGGGGCCAAGGCCAGATCACACACATCTTGGGGCACCATACCAGGTGCTTTCTGTGCTCTTTTGCAGATGTGGATGAGTGTGCCCAAGGGCTAGATGACTGCCATGCCGATGCCCTGTGTCAGAACACACCCACCTCCTACAAGTGCTCCTGCAAGCCTGGCTACCAAGGGGAAGGCAGGCAGTGTGAAGGTAAGTGACTTGAGGACCGTGGTGGGTGGGCCAGCAGGAAGCTCCCATTTCCTTAGCTCTTGTAATGGTCACTCATGTTGGCAAAAGTACTGCCCCTGCCCCACCCGCCTGCCCCCAAATCACATCACCCACTCTCTGAAATGTATTCAAGATTCTTAAAGGCCTGGAAACATTAGGTCTTCCTCAAAGCTGATCATACAGTTTTATCTGGCTCTGACATATCTTTTTGTCTAGCTTCTGGAAATGGAAAGAGGTGTTTTAGTATATTTGGTCCTTTTCAGTTTGCGGGCAGAAAGTAAACAGCCATGCTGATCAGGAGAGCCATGCCTGCCAGAGCAGGGCTGATCCTGCGCCTCCCTGGGGCAGTTTGCACCCTGGCCCTGGAGTCTGAGTGCTGGGGCCCTGTCCTCCCCTGCCAGCTCTGGAGGCTCCCTCCTGTCCATGGCTTCGGGCTGTTTGACATTGTGATCTGCCAGACTTTAGAGCTGCACCAAGGGCCTGCCTCATTTGGAGATACAAATTCACCCTGGAGGAAGGTATGCAGAGGGATATTTTAGCCCTCAGAGCTCCAGATCTGGGAGCCTGAAGTCTGAACTCTGCCGTTTTATGTTCAGGCAGACATTTGTTATGAATGTCATGAACCCTGAAGTTCAGAACTGGCTGGAGACAGCACTCACAGGAGAAAGCTGTTCCTGGGGATGGGAAGCATGGCATGTTGGAGCCGGCAGGGCTCTTCAGGGAGCTCTGGACCAGTCCCATCCCTCGTTTTACAGATGGAGACACTGAGGGCCAGGGGACTTGTGGCCATGATCACACAATTAGCCTGCAGGGGAAAGAAAGTCACGTCTCTACCCCAGCTCTGTCCCCAGCCCCACATCTCTCATATTCACTCAGCCTCCTGCTGTCCCTCTTTAGTTGGGCGAGAAACCATACTATTTATAGTAATACTGTGCAGGAAGAAGTTTAAGATTGATGAGGGGCATCAAACTCATCTCTGTAACTCCCTCCTCACCTCTGTATCTGACCTTAACGAGCATGTTGGTAGCCCATTTTACTTTGAAAGATTTTAAACTCTTTATAACTTGGCTTAACTCTGGTGGGAATTGATCTTCCAAATACTTACAGGACCTAAACCTACCTAATGAGTAAGAAAGTCCCTTCTAAACACTTTGAAAAACACATTAACTTCTTTATGTCAGGAGGAAAACTTTTTATGAATGTCTGTTTTGGTGCTGTTTAATGGCCTAGTGTTCATACCCACATGTTTCAAGCTAATCTGTTTCATATTGTATCCTCTGAGTAATAAAGATTCTTGGTATCAGAACAGTGTATAATGTCCAGTGGTGCCTGGTACTTTGTAGACACTCAATAAACATTCTTATTTTTGAATAAATTACAGCAAGATGGATTTAGTCACTAGTCTTTGCCAACAAACAGACAAACCCACAAATGAAATATCTAGATATAGAATGTATAGATGATCAAATAGGTGGGTGACTGTCAGATGCTTTTATAGTGTTGTAGCAATGGCCTGATCTACCTCCACCTCCCATCTCCTTGTCTTCTTAGCACAGCTGAGACAAGCTGGGTTTTTTTTAATGATCTTTACTAAAAAGGAAGGGGAGACCAAAAGAAAATATAGACAGTAAATATGAATATAACGGACAAGTTTGGATCTTGTGACACTCCTTGGGAAATGATTATGGAAGCTCTCCTTTGTGAAAAGGAGCAGTACTCTGCCTCTCCCATCAGAGGAGAGTTCCTGGTCAGGTTCATAGCAAGTGGGGTTGGTGGACCATCCATGAAGCCTTTGTCCTTCACTAAGTTCATATTTTCCCAGAGACAGACAGCCATCTCTCTCTGTCCTATGTCATGGGAGGCCAAACTGCTCTCTCTCCCACAAACATCACTCTGCTGATTCCTTCATACCCCACACCCTCTCTGTATTACATATTCTATTTGCAGTGCTGGAATTTATACATGTTGGTACCCTACCTGGGAAAAAAAAGTTCACTTCTTCACCATGTGGGTATTTCATGTCCTCCACTTGCTGTATGCTCTCTGGGGGCATGAAACCATGCCATTAGTTTCTTTTAGATAAAGTAGGTCTTTCGTAAATGATGTTGAATGACAAGTGGCTTTTGGGTTTGATATATTTCATGTGAGATTGATTTGTTAACAGTTTATAGTTGAAAAGTCTACTACTTAGTTTAAAATAACTAATAATTGACTGGCACTGTTCCTTTTATATATTTAAATTTGTTTTAAAAAAGACAACAACAATCACAATAATTCATTGAACTTTCAAAAGGAGAGGACAGAACTGAGGCCATCAGAGGTGGGAAAGGGGGAGGGAAGGGGTTGGCAAGAAATTGGCAAAGGGCCACAAAAAATGATTACATTGTATAATGATAAATATAGTAATTATCCTGACTTGAGGATCATGTATTGCACACAGGTATTGATATTCAATGTTGTACTCCACAGATATGGACAATAAATTATGCTTCAATTAAAAGTAATAAATAAATAAATAAATGATAAAAATAAATAAATTTTAAGAAGTGCAAAAAAAATTTTTTATAGTAACATGATTATTATAAAAAGTCAAACAATACAAAAATGTATAAGATGGAAAGTTAAAGAAGCTCCGATCCCTTAATCTGCAGATAGTCACTGTTAACAGTGAGCATAAATCCTTTGTACTATCAATTCAAACTAAAACCCTAAAACGATGTGATCTTTTGAATATTTGCAGTATTTATAAATCCAATGAGTAAAGATGTCCCAGTTTAATTTGGATTTCTTGGTATAGGAGACCAGAAATGGAAATTTTCTCCCAAGAAGAAAAAGAACGGGAAATGAAGAGTGTAATGATTTAAAGACGTAGATATTCAAAGGTGTAACTCCTTTATCTGTGATTCTTGGCTTATTAATTTTTAAGCCTCTTGGGACCAACCCATGGTATCATTTGTGTTTTGATTATTGTGATCTTGACTGCTCATATTTAAGTTCAAGGATGGGAACTGAGTTTGCCCAGAGTGACCAGAATTTTATCCTCCACAAAGTTTCTTCTGCCAAAATGTTGAAGAAATGAAATTATGGGCCCTGAATAGTAGTTTTAAAAATAATGTAATTCAAAAGTGGCTTTAGATAAATAGTGTCTTATTCTAAATGATCTTTGCTTATATCCCAGACTTTGGCATGTCTCAGTGGTTGATAGTCATTATCTGGTCCTTATTTTTCAGCTTAAGGAACTGAGTCAAATTTAGAAAAATTGAATTAAAAGATACTACAAATCCTTCTATGAACTTTTTGAAGACCCCCTGTGTGCATGCTCACCCACACATACACATGTATCTATATTTATTTCTTATATCTATTCATCTGTATCTATATTAAAAACAATGAGTTACAATAATACTTTGGATTCCAAACCAATATCACAAGATTCATTCTAACCTTGCTCTCTGTTTATTCATAACTTCTTTCTCCAACAGTGAGAATCCTGGCTCTCATTATCTGCAATGTATTTACCTCTTTGTTCAATTGTAATATACACATAAAGTATTTACATAATTGCCAATCTATAACCCTGTGAGTAAAACTGATTTACTAACTATGGTACAGGATACGGCTATTTTTGTTTTTAGCCATACAACATCCAGTCAAGATGTTGTTTTTCAGAGTTGCTGAAGTTGGTACTTTTCTTCCGCATCTTCTCCTTCACCCACACTCCAGCATCCCCCCTCCTTTCTTTCCTTTGGTGAAAACTTACTCATGAAGACAAAAAGGAGATCAGAGACTTGTGTTTTCTGGCCCCTTAGAAATCAGACTCCCTGATAGAAAATCAGGTAAAGTGCTTTAGTTTTAATGTGTTCATTCATAATAGGATGTGGTCATGCTATTAGGTTATAATACAGTTAGGTTCATTTGCATTCCATGTTTTATCCACTCCCGTCCCCTCCCACCCCACTTCCTGGTTGACCGTATGTACGTGTGTATGTCTGTTTTCTTTTTTTTTTTTTTTTTTTTCTTTTTTCTTTTTCCGTGTCCGGCAACGGATCGCAACTCG
>NW_007726455.1:460485-466191 GCF_000696425.1 Galeopterus variegatus | reverse complement strand
TACCGGACCGGGGACCGGCAACGGGATCGCAAGCCTCGGCGTTGCTCCTGCGCCTCGCTCAGCCAGTGAGCGGGAACCGGTCTGTATGTGGGATCTGAACCCTCGGGCGGGAGCGCCGTCGCGCTTCCCAAGCGGCGCACTTATCCAGTGCGCCACCGGGCCAGCCCCGTGTATGTCTGTTTTCATCACCATAGTTCTAAGAGTCGAAGTTACCCAAAATGGTCTACTCAGACAAGTGTTGCTCCTGCCGCATTCCCATTACCACGCTCCCATGCCTCCTTCTTTCCACCCCTTTCCCCACACCTTGTGGGTCACCAGTCTTTTTAGTTTCTGGTTTATCCTTCTTCTATTTCTTTTGCATAAATAAGCAGATGAATGTATATTTTCTCTTTAACAGCTTTATTGAGGTAAGTTTTGCATAAAACTCACCAGTTTTGAGTGTACTTGTACAAGTCAGTGGTCTTTAGTAAATTAGCTGAGTTGTGCAACCATCACTGTAATACAGCTTTCAAACATTTTCCTCACCTTAGTAAGATCCCTCCTGCTCATGTACAGCTAATCCTCATTCCCAACCCATCTAGTAATCTACTTCCTGTATCTAGATTTTAGCCTTTTTTGGATACTGCGTATAAATGGACTCATACAATAAGTGTTTTTTTGTGTGTTTGGATTCTTTCACTTAGCATAATGCTTTTGAGGTTCATCTATGTTGTAGTCTGTATCGGAATTTCATTCCTTTTTATTGTTGAATAGTATTCCATTGTATGGAGAAACCATGTTTTTTTAATCCATTCACTAGCTGATGGGCATTCAGGTTGTTCTACTTTGGACTATTTAAATAATGTTGGCATGCATGCAACATGCAAGTCTGTACTCCAGTATTCACATGGAAGTCTTTGTGTGGACAGAATTTTAATTTTTTTGGATACATACCTAGGAGTGGAATTGCTAGGTCACATGGTAAATTTATGTTAAGCTTTTAAAAAACTGCCAAACTGATGATTTCTTAGATATGACACCAAAGGCACAGGCAACAAAAGAAAAAAAGACAGATTGAATTTTACTAAAATTTAAAAATTTTGCCCATCAGAAGATAATATTAACAGAATATAAAGGCAACTCATAGAATGGAAGAAATGTTTTCAAATCATATATCTGATAAGGGATTAATATATGGAATATATAGAGAACTCCTAAAATTCAACACCAAAAATCAAATAATCAAATTCAAAAGTGGGCAAAGGACTTGAATAGACATTTCTCCAAAGATGCTCAATGTCACTAGCAATTAGGGAAATGCAAGTCACTACAAGGAGATACCACTCATACCCATTGGGATGGCTCCTATCAAAAAACAGAAAATAGCAAGTGCTGACAAGGATGTGAAACCTTGGAAGTTGCAACCCTTGTGCTCTCTTGGTGGGAATGTGAAGAGGTACAGCCACTATGGAAAACAGTATAGCGGTTACTCAAAAAATTAAAAAGAGAATTACCATATAATCCAGCATTTCTAATTCTGGGCATACACCCAGAAGAATTGAAAGCAGGGTCTTTAAGAGATATTTGTCTACCCGTGTTCACAGCAGCATTATTCACAATAGCCAAAAGGTGGAAGCAAACCCAAGTGTTCATCAACAGATGAATGGATGAGAAAAATGTGGTTTATACATATAATGGAATGTTTACCAGCCTTAAAGAAGGAAATTCTGTCCCATGACACACCATGGATGAACCTTGAGAACTTTTATAAGTAAAATAAGCCAATCACAAAAAGACAAATACTGTATGATTTCACAAATATGTGATACTTAGAGTAGTAAAAATTATAGAGACAGAAAGTAAAATGGTGGTTGCCAGGGGCTGGTAGGGAGAAGGGGAATGAGGAATTATTTTTTAATGGGTATAGATTTTCAGTTTTACAAGATGAAAAGAGTTATGGAGATGAATGGTGGTGATAATTGCACAACATGAATGATTTAATAATACTGTTCACCTAAAAAAAAGAAAAAGGAACTGCCAAAGTGTTTTCCAGAGTGGCTGTGCTGTTTTACTTTCTTTTTTTTTGTCCTTTTCATGACCGGTAAGGGGATCGCAACCCTTGGTTAAAAAGAGAATTACCATATAATCCAGCATTTCTAATTCTGGGCATACACCCAGAAGAATTGAAAGCAGGGTCTTTAAGAGATATTTGTCTACCCGTGTTCACAGCAGCATTATTCACAATAGCCAAAAGGTGGAAGCAAACCCAAGTGTTCATCAACAGATGAATGGATGAGAAAAATGTGGTTTATACATATAATGGAATGTTTACCAGCCTTAAAGAAGGAAATTCTGTCCCATGACACACCATGGATGAACCTTGAGAACTTTTATAAGTAAAATAAGCCAATCACAAAAAGACAAATACTGTATGATTTCACAAATATGTGATACTTAGAGTAGTAAAAATTATAGAGACAGAAAGTAAAATGGTGGTTGCCAGGGGCTGGTAGGGAGAAGGGGAATGAGGAATTATTTTTTAATGGGTATAGATTTTCAGTTTTACAAGATGAAAAGAGTTATGGAGATGAATGGTGGTGATAATTGCACAACATGAATGATTTAATAATACTGTTCACCTAAAAAAAAAGAAAAAGGAACTGCCAAAGTGTTTTCCAGAGTGGCTGTGCCGTTTTACTTTCTTTTTTTTTGTCCTTTTCATGACCGGTAAGGGGATCGCAACCCTTGGTTTGGTGTCACCCGCACCGCGCTCAGCCAGTGAGCACACCGGCTATCCCTATATAGGATCCTAACCCGCGGTGGGAGCGTCGCTACGCTCCCAGCGCAGCACTCTCCCGAGTGCCCCACGGGGTCGGCCCTGCCATTTTACTCTCTCATCAGCAGAGTAAAAGGATTCCCATTGCTCCACATCCTTGCCAACACTTGCTATTGCCTATATTTTTTATTCTTACCATTCTAGTGAGTATGAAATGGTATCTTATTGTGGTTTAAGTTTGCATTTCCCTAGTAGCTAATTATGTTGAGCATTTTTTCATGTGTTTGTTACTCATTTACATATCATCTTTGGTGAAATAGCCATTCAAATATTTTGTTCATTTAAAAATTGGGTTGTTTGTCTCATTATTGAGTTGTAAGAATTCTTCGTAAGTCCTTTATAAGGTATATATACATCATTTGCAAATATTTTCTACCAATCTATGGCTTATCTTCATTTTCTTAATGATGCTTTTTGAAATGCAAAAATTTTTAATTTTGATAAGGTTCAGTTTATTAATTTTTAAATTTATGGATTGTATGTTTGGTGTTGTATCAAAAGTCTCAAAGATTTTTCCTATATATTTTCTCTGAAGAGCTTTATAGATTTAGCTCTGACATTTAGGTCTCTGCTGCATTTTGATTTGATTTTTTGTGGATGGTATGAGGTAAGCATCTAAAGTCATCTTTTTCCATATGAATATCTTATTTCCCCAGTGCCATTTGTTGAAAAGACTATCATTTCTCCCAATGAATTGCCTTAGCACTTTAGTCGAAAATCAAGTGACCATAAATACGAGGGTTTATTTCTGGACCCTCAATTCTGTTCTATTGATCTACATGTCTGTCTTTATGCCCATACCACTGTCTTGATAACAGTAGCTTTAGAGTAGGTTAAACTCCTCCAGATTTGTTCTCTTTTTTCAAAATTGTTTTGGCTTTTCTGAGTCTTTTGCATTTCTATATAAATTTTAGGATAAGCTTGTAGAGTTCTGCAAAAAAGTGTGGTGAAATTTTGTGTTTTTTATGTCCCCTTATTTCTTGCATGAAGATAACATGGTAAAGATACTCTTCTGCATTTTGATTTTTTTCATTTAATAGTATGTCCTAGAAATCACTCTAAATCAGTTCATAAAGATCATCCTTATTCTTTTCTTTACACCTGCATAGTACTCCATTGAGTAGATGCACCATAATTCATTCGACTACTCTCTATGTATGGGCATTTAGGTTGTTTCCAATAGTTTGTAATTACAAATAATGCTGCAGTAAATAACCTTGTGCATAATTATTTTCCTATTGTTGGAGATGTATCTTCAGGGTAGATTCCTAGAAGTGGGATGGCTGGTTAAAAGATAAATGCATATGTCTCCTATCAAAAAAAAAAAATAACATCTGTCTGTTTTACTTCTGTTTTATTCCTCAGACATTGATGAATGTGACAATGAACTCAACGGAGGCTGTGTCCATGACTGTTTGAATATTCCAGGCAATTATCGCTGCACTTGTTTTGATGGCTTCATGTTGGCTCATGATGGTCATAATTGCCTTGGTAAGGAAAACATTTGGAAATGGCAATTCTCCTTTACCTGCCCTCCAGCATCCCCACTCCTTTCTTTCCTTTGGTGAAAACTTACTCATGAAGACAAAAAGGAGATCAGTGACTTGTGTTTTCTGGCCCCTTAGAAATCAGACTCCCTGATAGAAAATCAGGTAAAATGCTTTAGTTTTTATGTGTTCATTCATAATATAAGTCTTCTATTAGTCCAAGAAGATGGGTGGACATAGTCATTACTATTTAATGATTTTCTAGCATTGACTCATCACCTTTAAGATCTTTGGTCTTATGTTGAACTTATAACCATTTCTTTAATGCTGTAAGTGTATCTATTCTGGAATTAGGTAAAACTCCTTGTCTTGAGGACTCCAAATGTGTGCTTGGGTCACAGCCAGATAGACCCACCCACTTTTTTATTGAAAGAGAGAATCAAGCAGAAAACTTCCATGAACATCCTTCTAGTATTCCACAAAACAGAAACATCTGTTGGAGTTTCAGGCCCTGAGTTAGAGATTGCAAAGAGCTTTGTTTACATTGGTTCCTTATGCCAGGAATAAAACAGAACTTAGAAATAGGAAGCAACTGGATGGGTTTGAGTACTGTATAGTTGTAGAATTTGGAGTTTGCTTTTTAAGGCTGGTGTTATCAGTTGTACAGGAGGACATCATGGGAGACACATAGCATCAGGGTCCTTTGGTAGTGATAACTGTTCATTCATATGGTTGACACTGGCCAAGTAAGGAGCAGCTTGAGCCAGGCTCTGGCTCTATGGGGACAGCTATTCAGATGCTCCCTTATGAGGTGGTAGGAATGGCTGCTTGATCAAGTGCTTTGAGATCAGCATTAAAGGCACTAGAAAAGTATAGGCAGAACTTGTGTTTCAAGTGTTGGGGCTCTGGAGGGAGGGGGGGAGTACTTCCACTTGGGACTCAACTCTCATATGACCCTTATCCTCTTCAGGGTCACCTGGAGCTCCATCCTGATGTAGACTCTGTCCCTTCCTGTCTGTGCCCCATGGGAGAGGTCAGGCTTTGGTTGCGCAGATCACTTGGCCTTCCAAGCCTGCAGCTGTCAGTAAGACTTGATTGAAGGCTAGGGGACCCATAACCCCTCTGCAAACTTCCTAGGCAGTCGGTACTGAAAGAAAAGACACATCCGAGAGTAGGATAAATTGAAATTAATTAAAAACCCAGAAAAGTGAAACCACTTTCAGTGGTTAATACAGTATGGGTTTTTTGTTTGTTTTGTTTTGTTTGTTTACCACTTTCAAGGGGAAATTTCCCTTTGATTTGCCAACAATGGCATTTTTTTTTTTTTTTTTTTGTCTTTTGTCTTTTTTCCGTGTCCGGCAACGGATCGCAACCCTCAGTGTTGCCCACCCTCAGTGTTGCCCA
>NW_007726455.1:441665-460109 GCF_000696425.1 Galeopterus variegatus | reverse complement strand
CCGCCCTCGGGCGGGAGCGCCGCCGCGCTTCCCAAGCGGCGCACTATCCAGTGCGCCACCGGGCCGGCCCCAACAATGGCATTTTGAGGATTCATATCTGATGGCAAGCCCAGTCATTACTGATGTGCTTTAATCTACAGCCTGGGGGGAAAGTGTAAGCTTCCTAAGAACAACAAGCCTAACCATCCAAGGGTTAAGGACTTGAGCCAGGAGTGGGTGAGGTAGTTCTGAGTACAGACCTGCTCAGAAGTCCCAAGGTCCAGAGTCTTTCCTTGCCTTAGCTGTGACACAGATATTTCAGCAGAGTATCTCCATATCTCCTCCTTGGGGTCCCTTTGTGGACTTCGGTAGCAAGGATCTGCCTTGCACAGAGACCCTGAGCATCCTCTGAATATGTCTGAAGGGGCTAAGGATTCTTTAAAAGGAAGTCACAAGAGGAAAAAAAAAAAGTGCATTTACAAGAACAGGACCAGTACATGTGGAGACTTCTCTGCCATTCAGACTTGAAGCGGCTGAAGCACTCTGTGGTAAGAGAGAAGCTGAGCCCAAACTTTTCAGAAGTGGAAGTTTCCTGTATTCTCTGAGATGACCCCTTACCTCTCCTCGGGTCCCTAGCCACCCAGCCTCAAATATATTAGCCAGAACATCAGAGTTTAAGCAGCACTTAGTTGTGGCACTAAACCAAGAGTGTTCCAACATCCTGAATGCCCGGAAGCCTGAAAAACGGAACATAGCTCTTCCGTGCAGCTCACCCCATCTGAATTTAGTTTGTATTGTTGGAGTGTCTTGTCATAGTTATTCAGCTTTGTAGCAGTGTTTCTCAACCCTGGCCACACCTGAGAAGTTTAAAAAACACCATTGGCTAGGGCTCATGCAAGACTAGTTATATCAATATCTCTGGAGGTGGCCTCCAGGCATCAGGATTGAGAATCACTGTTATTTAGTCTGGAAAACTCCCCAGCCTAGTTATGTATGTGAACACATACCCTTTTGTATTTATACAGAGTGTATCGCCCAGCTTAACAACACATTTCTGATTGCTTTGTAGAAAAGAAATAGTGGGTTAAATGTGGGGCAACTCAGAGGGCAACACGCCTTTGCTCACATCCAATCCAGGATTTGCTGCTCAGGGAAACAAACCCTCTCCTACTCACCTTGAGTCTTGCCATGGGACACCTAGGCCAGGTGTGTTCCAGCGTGGCTCATCCTCTGGAATGTGCTTCCCTCACCCTTTGGCATAGACAAGGGCAAGTTTGTTAGGCTTTAGGGGATGGCTTGAATCCCATCAGTTTAGTTAAGCATCTGCTTGGTAGTGTGGGAGGACAGATGACTATGAGATCAGAAGCTTGAAAACAGATAACAGATATTTAAATGTGAATTTTCACATTTACACATATGCCCAGGAGCAAGTGACAGGCACATGAGAAATTAGGCTGGAGAAAATAAATTGCTTCTCTATCAGCTCTCTCCTTGAGCCTTTGTTGTGTCTGAGTCTTTTCTGGAAGTTTCTCTTCTTAGGCTCTGGTGTGCTGTGCTCTCTTGCTTGTTTGTTTATCATTGAACAGTTAATGAGCACCTGCTGTGTTCCAGGGCTGTGTTAATTAAAACAAAAATCTCTGTCCTCAAGGAGTTTGCATTCTAGTGGAGATAGATGAGTAAAGGATTTTGAGAATGCTATTTGGTAAGTGTCTTTTTTTTCTTTTTTTTCTGTTAAAAGAAAACTTTAATTTGTTTTAAAATACATGCTGTGTTAATTAAAACAAAAATCTCTGTCCTCAAGGAGTTTGCATTCTAGTGGAGATAGATAAGTAAAGGATTTTGAGAATGCTATTTGGTAAGTGTCTTTTTTTTCTTTTTTTTCTGTTAAAAGAAAACTTTAATTTGTTTTAAAATACATAACTGGGGAAAAATAATCCATCAATTCGTATCACCTGAAAAATTCTCTTTATATGGAGAGTGACATCACTTTAAGCACATGCATTCTTAAATTAGCTAAAAAGAATGTATAAGCACCATCAACGGGTCCCTTAACAAAGAACAGCAGATTTTAATCATGACTAGTCATTACAATGAAAGAGGACAAAGCAGCATAAATTCTTTTTATGCACACTCTTTTTATTTTTATAAGATAAATAATGTTTTGAAATGGATTTTTTCAATATTCATTAAGTTAAATAGAAGCATATAGAGCAATGAATAAAATAGTTTTCTTCTGAAAGAAAGTTGAGGGAAATCATGTAAATTACAAAAATACAATGTTAGGGCTCATCCTGAACGTGGACTGTGGAGCTGCACTTCTGGGTTGATCTCCTGGCTCAGCCACTGATTATAACCTGATAAAGTCTTCTAACCTTGAATCATAACAGTATGTACCTCATGGAATTTCTGTGAGAATTAGTTATAGGCTTTAAACCAGTGCATATGATAAGTACTGTATAGGGTTAGCTGTTGTTATTGACAGTTACTTCTCTAGTGGAAGTTAATCAACCAAGTGTATCACTTTTGTTCAATTTCCACAAAGGAGTAAGCAAAAACAATAAATGATTAAGTTAATAATCAAATTCATTGATGAAGGAAACCGTATACTAGCAATGTAGAAAGAACCATATAGGAGAAATAAAAAAAATACTTTGGAAAGATGAGAGATAATTGCATCATTCTCCAACCCTGTCTCCCAGACATTCGTGTTGGAAGTGACCTTTGCTTTGGTAAGGTAACCCTCCGTCGTTGCCCAGGAAGACATAGGCACAGCTCTGATAGGCTGGGATTGGTGCTGGTGGCTGTTATGGTCATGGTGGAGGTTAGGCCTGGATTGAAGGCCAGCTCGGTAAGCATATTAATACAGCTGTGCACAGGCTATTGAGGACACAGTGGGAAGAAAGTCCCCTAAGGCTGTTCTCGGGCTGTGGCAGAAAGCTTCCTCCCTCCCTGCCTTTCTGAAGGCTCCTTCTCAGGGCTCCTGGGACTATGGCTGTCTCCTCTGCCTCCTCCCTGCACCTGGTATTGTCCAGAATTCAACCTCTACCTGTTTCCTTTCTGCTCCCTTTCCCTGCCTTCCCACATGCCTGCCTTTGCTCTCACTGATATCCACCACTTTACCAGGCAACTGCAAGTAAATGGCTTTCAAAGCTGTACTGGCAACACCAGATTCTCTTCCAGCCTACCTACGCAGGTTTCCCACTGCCTGCTGGACCTAGCCCTGAATTTCAGCATTTCACACATACCACTGCCCTGCCTTGGGGAGGGGGGACCATTTCTTCATCCCCATTTCTGTACCCAGTGCTCGTCTTCCCCATATTTCTTTTCCAGAAAGGCTTGGTGTCACCTTTCTGTCACCTCCTGGCCCTAGAGGCACCTTGTCCACCCCCAGCCTTCTTTGCCTTGCTTCCTGGCATTCCCATCACCAGCACCAGCTCTGCCTCCTGTCCCCCCCTCCCCTCAGTACTAGCTGAGGCTGTGTCAGGTGCATGTGTGAAGCTGGACTCCCAGGCTTGCTATTCTTTCCTTCCCCATGTCCTATGTTCAGCTGCCACCTTATATTTCCCAAAGTGTGGGCCTTACTATGTCTCCCTGCTCTAGTTATTCCCAACTGCCTCCCAAATTAAGTAGGAGCTTCTTTGCCTGGTATTTAAGCTCTCTCATTGTGACCCCAATCTATCTTCCCAGACATGTCTCCTGTAACTTCCCCCATGTACCCTGTGTTCCAGCCAAATGGGATGACTCACGGGCATCTGAATATACTCAGTCCATGCTTCCTAGCCGTGGAGCTGTTGCGCAGGCCCTTTCTTCTGCCTACAGTCCCTTCTCTCCTGATGTATAATTGAAGAAATCCTAAGTGTCCATCTTTCATCAGCTTTTCCGTAAAACCTATCCTGATACCCTACAACCACATGAGACCTCTCTGTCCTTTGTATCATCTTTTTCATTATCCCAGAATCATTTTTATGTTTGTCTCTTTGGCTTTACTGAAGGGTGTGCTCCTAGAGGGAAGGAATTTTATCTTACTCATCTGTATTTTACTGTCTCCTTTAGCACCATGCTTTGGAAAGAGAAGATGTTCACTAAATATTTACTGAACTGATTATCTTGTGCCTGTGGGGTGGGCCTGGCTAAGTGAGCCTCAGACCCATGAGGGCTGTATTAATCATCTGAGGGCCCCACTGACTTCGATTCTGAGAGCTTCTGCACTGCAGGGGCTGGTAGAGGGACCTCACCTTTGCTTGGCGGGAGTCCCTGAGCTGCTGGGCTGGATGGCATTTGAAATAGTCGCAAAAGCAAAGGCTAATCCCTCTGTCCCTCCAGATGTGGACGAGTGCTTGGAGAACAATGGTGGCTGCCAGCACACCTGTGTCAACGTCATGGGGAGCTACGAGTGCCTCTGCAAGGAGGGCTTCTTCCTGAGTGACAATCAGCACACGTGCATCCACCGCTCAGAAGGTACCTCTGCCCTGTGGGGGGCGGGGAGGGGGACAGAATCACATCTGAGAATCCCCCACCCCCATGCACACACAATGACTTTAGAGGGGAAGCATGGGGTATAAGAGGCTTGAGGACGCAAATAGACTGCGCTGCTGGCTAACCGTGGGCAAGTTATTTTAACTTCAATTTCCTCACCTGGCAAATTAAGTGAGTTGGACTGGGTGAGCTCTGTGGTCCTTTCAAACTCTCACATTCTGTGATTCTTATCTTTAAATAGAGTACATTTCAAACATGATTAGATGTCTCAGGAGAAATATAATGGATGATCTGCCAGGTTCTTCAAAAAGGTGCAGAAAACCACAGCACCAGTGTGAGCCTGCTCCTTGCTCTGGGTGGATAGGGAGGGGGCTGGATCCTTCCTATGGAGACTTCAATAAATTGCCCTGTTTTCAGTCCCGACCTAGATCTGGTCCTTCCCTGTTTTGCATTTTTGAACTCCAAGTCTCTGGGTTCTGAAAGACTCCCTCCCTGGACTTGGGCTTTCTATGCCGCGGTTTCCTTCACTCACGTTACCATTTACCATTCCTCCATAAATTTTTTTGAACTCCAAGTCTCTGGGTTCTGAAAGACTCCCTCCCTGGACTTGGGCTTTCTATGCTGCGGTTTCCTTCACTCACGTTACCATTTACCATTCCTCCATAAATTTGCAGAAAACTCTTTTTCTGATGGCCTCTCTTCATTTCTCTTTGCTTTGAGTTTATACCTTTTTTTATTCCTCTGTTATTTTTGTGGGTTCTTGGGAGGGAGAGGCATTAAGTACATGTAGCCAATCAGTTATTTTTAACTAAATGTCATCCTTTAATTCTTCTCTGCTCTTTCTCAAGCCAGAGAGCCACATTTTAGTGGCTATACTCCTCTTGAGGTTGCATCTGCCTGTGTTTAGGGAAAGTGCCCTAAATATTAGACTATTAACTCCTTTTGGCATGTTCTGCTTATTCATTCCCATAACTTAAGAATGAGGTCATTTTAAGTTCTACTTTTTAATCACAAATCTGTACATTTATTATTTTAATCATGGTTTTAGTGAGTTTTCAAGGTTTTCTTCATGAAAGGTGATTTTTGTCTCATATTCCAAGCATGATGGCTCGTACCTTATACCTAATTAGAATTCCTGTTTGGGTGAAGAATTATCAGAGAAACCACCAGGGGCCAATAGGCATGATGGCTATTATCTCCCCATGTCTGCTCATTCTCAGTGTTTGGGGTGGGAGAGTCACACACACTGGC
The DNA here is from genome assembly GCF_000696425.1 of Galeopterus variegatus. Lineage (NCBI taxonomy): Eukaryota > Metazoa > Chordata > Mammalia > Dermoptera > Cynocephalidae > Galeopterus > Galeopterus variegatus. The sequence goes on along the minus strand of NW_007726455.1, from coordinate 454,403 downwards.
TCTAATCAGGTGTGGCCCTTGGTAGAGTAGCAGCTGGGTTTCATGCTCCTGCTGGGGTCTCTGGACCCTTCGGTGTGCACTGCAGTCTTGTCTGACACAGGCACAATTTGAGGTGGGAATGAATTAAGATGCCAGCAGCACAGAGTGATCCGAATTTAAGGGTGTTTCCATTTCCCCTTTTGGTTGCTCCAAGCTGCTTCTGGAAAGTTGCTCTGGCTTTCCTTTCAGGTGGCTGGGGAGGGAGGTGGGGCCTTGTGGTAAAGCCATTGCTTGAACACTCCCAGTATAGATCCCACCTACTCACAGAGCAGCTTGTGGGATTACAATCATCTTTATCCTCAGACCCTCTCTTTCCTCCTGTAGCCCCCCAGGCTGATTAAAGACACAGGCTCTTTATAACAGAAGTAAATACAAACGCAGTTCTTTTCTGCGAACTGTGTTTTCTAAATTTTCTACAATTCAGACATTCTTGGATCCCCTGAAGAGTATTTAAAATGAACATATTTGTCTGGAACTAAAACCAACATCCAAGAATTTGAGTTGTGGTCTGGAAGTGCTCTCTGTGATTTGCTGTTGCATTTCAACCTGATTGCTTGGCAAATTCATGGCAGTGGGAGCCAACAGATTATAGCGATTTGTAATGAAGAATCTTTCCATTCTAGGGTTTTAATTCTTCAAATAGAACAACCTGTAAATAATTCTCCTCTAGGATTTTCTCCCTGATGTGCATACCCTTGGAAACTGTATTAAAGTAAACTTTAAAACCCACAGTTGAAACCCTATAAATGGTTAAAAGAAGGTAACGCTGCAAGCTAGCATTTTCTAGTGCTACTGTTGTTGTTTTTAATAGTTATTTACTGAGTGTTCATAAAAATAGGGGATCATGATAGCTGATTCCGAGGGAAAGCTCAAGCTACTGATTTGGTTTTTATCCTTAGAGACCCCAAAGCTCTGATAAAGAGACTGTGTGTTTTCACCCATGTAATGGGGGTAGGCTGGAGAGAAACACATCGCCCCCAGCCTGCCTTTGTTCCTATTCATGGGTGCTCAGGCTCTCAAAATGAGCATTCCTCTTTTGTTTTGTCTGCTCTAAGAATATTTGGATGGTGTTCTGCTGCCTTGTCAGAGTACTGGAGCGGGTGTCAGGATAGTAAAGATGGGGTTATACTCTCAGCAGAGCCTGCTTCCCATTTTATATATTGTCTCTTGCTCTGTTCACAAGGCATATTTTTATTTGATTCCCAGACATATTCTTCAGTGGAACCCTGAGCCTGGGGTGCACCAGAATGGGGTATTTCCAGTGTTTCTGAGCTGTTTCCCTTCCGGTGAACTCACAGCCCTAGATACGACTGCCAGGCCAGCTTTTGGGAGAGCTAGGGCTGTGGCTGGGCCTCCCAGCATGTTCCAGATCTATCCGCTTTCCCTAGCAGTTGCCTTATTTTGAGTCAGGGTACTATGAAAGGCCTCAGGGTCATCTCTTGAAAAGCCATCAGCATTTCCAGAATCATTTAGGCCACCATTACCTCCTGGTAACTTCAGGTCTAGCTTGATATGATATGACATCAAGGGCAACCTCGCTCTGTATCCCAATGGTATCTGCCACAAAGTTGTTCTTAAGAAATATTTCTTGTGTAAATGAATTGCTCTGAGGTAGTAAAGGTCATTTTGCGAATGTCTTAACAGACTTATAAATAGAGTGAAAAAGAAGCAGCATCTGACTTGTTTGTGGAGTGTACTTTCTAGAGGTTACTGCAACTTTTTCTTGGGCACCATTATATTTACCCCTGAGTGTTCCTGGCGCTGGTTATTTTAAATGCTCTGCTGACCCAAAGACAAACACAGTACTTGCTGGGCCTTCTCAGAAGGACAGGACTTAGTACTGAGGAGCAGATAACATCTTCAGAAATTACCAGCCAGCGCAGAGAGCCATCCAGTAGACCTTAGTGGTTAAGAGATGAGGAGACAGTTTTGCCAATGAGAGATCTCTCTCCATTGTCTCCATCACGAAGCAGAGAGCAGCCTCAAAGCCTGCCAAACCAGGGCCGGTGCCACCATCCTGCTCTTTGATGCCTCCAAGCCTTTTCCAAGCCCTCCTCCCTTCCTGGCTTGGTGAGCTCTCACTCAACCTTCAATATCCTGCCTAACTTCTAATAAGGGTAAGGAGAATAGCTACCTTTTTTGGAGCATTTATTATGTGCAAAGGCTTGTCTTAAGATATGCCATATCCCTTTTAATTCTTACAAGCACCACCCTATGAGCTAAGTATTATTATCCCCATTTTCAGTTGAGAAAGTTGTGGAGAAGGTAAAGCAACAAGGTCACACAGGGAGTTAGTGGCAAATTAGTATTCAAACGCGAGTCTGCCTAACCCTAAAGCTGTGCTCTTAGTCACTGTGCGGGGCTACCTCAGAGCCTCCCTGGGGGCCTCAGACAGGGCACCCATTTTGTGTTTTGGCTCCTACAGCACTTTATTTATTCCTCAGTTATAGCACATGGCACTCTGGGTTGGATTGTGTATTTATCTATCTGTCTCTCTAACCATGAGCCACTCCAAGCCAGGGACCTTGATTCATTTCTGCCTGGTGCCTCCCACAAGATGTGCTCAATGCACGTTTGTTTGATGAATGGATGAATGAATGGTGTATGCAATCTGCACATAGCTGCCGCACCATGATACAGTAACAAAAGTCCAATGGGTAATAGGAAACAGGCAGCAACAAATGGCGTTCCTAAACCATTACTTATGCCAGAGAAAACAATGAGGGTTACCTTTCAGGAAATCTTCCCAAAGCCATGGACAGAAGACCCCTGCAGTTTGCTAGGCATGGGCCTTTATAGTGAGTAGACCTTAGTGGTTAAGAGATGAGGAGACAGTTTTGCCAATGAGAGATCTCTCTCCATTGTCTCCATCACGAAGCAGAGAGCAGCCTCAAAGCCTGCCAAACCAGGGCCGGTGCCACCATCCTGCTCATACAACAGGATCTGATGGGCTCTCAGGGCCCCTCATAGCGAGGTTGTCCCTGAGGGTGTCCAGCGGGCCAAGCACAGTGGAGACCACGAATCCTGCCTCCAGAGCTTCAAAAGGAGGGTCCAGGCCCTCCAAGACTCACCTGTGGAGCTAGACTTCCAGCATTTCATGGTTTTTCTGGGGCTAATTGCTGGAGGCAGAGCACCTGTAAATTTATTTTTTAAATTGTAAAATATTTTTAAGATGTCATGCTCAAAGAATATATATATATATTTTTTCCTTTTTGTCTTTTTTACTGACTGGTAACGGGATCGCAACCCTTGGTGCTGCGCCCACACCGCGCTCAGCCAGTGAGTGGGAACCGGTCTCCACATGGGATCTGAACCCTCGGCGGGAGCGCCACTGCGCTCCCAAGCGGCGCAATCTCCAGTGCGCCACCGGGCCGGCCCGAAAGAATATTGTTATAACATTGGAGGAACTAAAAAATAAAATAGAAGATCCAGAATCCCACCACATAACCAGCTATTTTGATTTTTTCATATTCCTATTTAGTTGTTCATATGCATACCCAATTTTTATAAAGGGATAATCACAGAACATCACAAGTATTTAATTAGTTCTTTTAAATCAGAAAAATTACAGAGGACTCTGTAAGAATTCAAACACTCTGAAGTGTATAAAGAAAAACACATAGTCTTCCCCCACCTATTTCCTTTGCCAGAGGTAACCACTGTTAACAGTTTGACAAGTAGATAGTTTTGTAGGTGGCTTTTAAAAAAATTTTGGCCTGTCATCAAATGCATTCATATACAGTCTTCATAATTTCCCCCACCTATTTCCTTTGCCAGAGGTAACCACTGTTAACAGTTTGACAAGTAGATAGTTTCGTAGGTGGCTTTTAAAAAAATTTTGGCCTGTCATCAAATGCATTCATATACAGTCTTCATAATTACTGGTTAATGTCTCATTAATTGTGTGCAGAGTCACCATTGCCTCTGATTACCCTCCCTTCTAACTAATCCAGATGGAATCTGATGAGAGAAATCCTAAAATATATGTACAAATTAAATATTGTCCGTTTATTCCAAACTTTCCCAAAGCCCCAATACAGTCATATTAATAGACAAATTTCTCTAGATGGAACAAAGAAATAGTCTAGAATCTCTTGATTTAATTCCTCTGAGGTAGTCAAAGTCTCCCCTCACTCTCCTGCATGACTTTGTTCAGACCTGTTTCAGCATTTCTACAATTTGTTCTCTATCTGCTTACATGGACGGGGTTTGAAGCAGAGTTGTCTCTTTTATGCACAGTGCTTGGCATGTACTAGGTGCTCAAATACTTGCAGAATGAAACTCAGAGTTACTTTGGAGCAAACACAGCCCTGGTTGTGGAAATCTCAGTGCTTTATGTGTTGATTCATTTCTCTCAGTGACCTGTAACCATGGAAACGGTGGGTGTCAGCACTCCTGTGAAGATACTGCGGAAGGCCCAGAGTGTAGCTGCCATCCACAGTACAAGATGCACACAGATGGGCGGAGCTGCCTTGGTGAGTGGTGACCATACACTGGGTAAGGATCTGCCCCAGCCTGCCCCGTCCCAATCCTAACCCTAACCCCTTGGTGGTGTTTAGCACTAAATGCAGGGTGTTTGTGGTTCATTTGCCCCCAAACAAGCCCCATGCTGCTTCACATGTTGCAGTGGGCCTGGTCTAGACCTGGAGTGGAGGTTCCTCTTGCCCCGTGTGACCTTGGAAAGTCCTTCCTCCTCTCCTGGACTAGGCTGCTCCTGAAGCTGATATACTAGAGACTGTGGCAACATGTCCCATGGGGCCTGGGCGACCCAAAGTTAGAGCTAGCTGGTTGTAATGACACAGCAACCTTTCGGGTTAGCAGGAGCCAGGATTACATATTTCTGGTGGGATGCCTGCCCTTCACGGCATGTCCTTTGCTAGCTGCTTTTAGAGGTTTCCATGCCCAGGGCTCTTTTTGTCCTGGACTAGGGGTACTGGAGTGAATCCAAAGCTTGCATTCCCTAGTGTCTCTTTGGTCATTGCAATATACTTCGAGAATCTTTTCCATATTTAATGTTTACTGAGTTGTGGCCATTTGACATGCTGTGTTTTCTGCAGAGCCTCATGACAACACATTTTTATTGAGTGAACAGAGTCACATCTCTTACATTGCTCTCATGTCTGGGATTTCAGCAGAAATGGTTGTGCAGGGGGTGAATAATTTGACTCATTCAATCTGAGAACTGTGCTCTCTTGTTTCTGTTGTAGAGCAAGAGGACACAGCCCTGGAGGTGACAGAGAGCAATGCCACATCAGTAGCGGATGGGGACAAGCGGGTGAAACGGCGTCTACTCATGGGTGGGCACCTCCCCTCCCCTCCCCTGGCGACTGCCACTGTCCCTTTCCCTCCCCAACATGTTGTTCCATCAGGCCTGAACTTGGGGGCCATGCGCCTTCAGACCAGCTCCTGTGAATCCAGGGTGTGTCCGTTCTTTACCCTCTGCTGTTGCTTCATCACCATCCAAGACCACCCAGACCCCTGGTGTTGTGGGAAGAGTGCTGGCCAAGCCATCAGAATAATTGGGCTAATGTCCTAAAACTGCCCCAACTGTGAGACTTGGCAAACTGCCCTGAGCCTTTGTCTCTAATGGATGTAGTAAAATCTACCTCTTATGTTACCAGGAAGCTCCATTAAGATAATAATATGCAGAAGTGCCCAGAGTCCAGTGCCTGGGATTTGGAGGGTGGTCAGTGAATATCAGATCCCTTCCTTCTGAGCAGCTGGGATGAGAAGGGCGCTCTGGCAGCCTCTAGCTTAGCATGGAGATTTGTCTGTGTTGTGTCCACCGAGTCTTCAGTCTCTGACTCAGCCAGTGTTAATGTGGAAGAGATGAATGGAGAAAGAGTGGCACTTGGCTGTGAGCCGTGGAAGGTCTGCCAGCCGGTTCACAGTTGAGCTGGAGACCAGAGCAGCCGTAGCGGCAGTGGCTGGGGGAGGTTGGGGGGAGTCAGACAGATCCTTTGTTTGACACATTATTGTTCTGGAGGAAGTTTGGTTGGACCTAAACAAAACTGATCTTTTGACAGCTTCTGGACTTAATAAGTAAGATATTGAGCAACCACTGGTTACCTAGCAGGTAACATTTCTGAGCTCTTTTCTGCTCTTTAAAAATATCTTTTTTGGCAGGTGGCCAGTACAGAGATCTGAACCCTTGACCCTGGTGCTACAACACCGTGCTCTAACTAACCAAGCTAACCAGCCAGCCCTAAAAATTATTAGTTTTAATTGTCTTAAATTAAAATAGTGATATGAATAATATAAAAACTTAATTACTACTAAGTTTGTAAAGAAATACATCATTTCCTTGTCTTATAACTTCCCATTTCTTCATCTCATTTGCCAGGGGCAACAATTTTCAATTTTTCTAGTTGTTTCTTCTTCTGACTCCTCTTCCCCTATATTTCTGAAAAATGAATTGTATACAGTTATTTCTTGATATGTCAGTTTTAGATAGTAGCTTCTGATTTCCTACTATGGAACATTAGGTTTTAACTCTCTCTGCACCCCCCCACCCCCAATACACACCTCCCCTGCATCATACCCTTAATATAGTTTTATCACAATGTATTTTTATTTATTTATTTATTTTATTTTATTTTGTCAATATACAATGTGGTTGATTATTGTGGTCTATTACCGAAACTTCCCTCCCTCCCCTCTCTCCCCCCTCCCTCCCTACAACCTCATATCTGTTCACTTGTCATATCGACTTCAAGGAATTGCGATTGTTGTGTCTTCTTCCCTCCCCCGCAGTTTGTTTGTGTATTTATTTATTTTTAACTCCTACAAATATGTGAGAACATGTGATATTTCTCTTTCTGTGCCTGACTTGTTTCATTTAATATAATTTTCTCTAGGTCCATCCATGTTGTTGCAAATGGCAGTATTTCATTCGTTTTTATAGCTGAGTAGTATTCCATTGTGTAGATATACCACATTTTCCATATCCACTCATCTGATGATGGACATTTGGGCTGGTTCCAACTCTTAGCTATTGTAAAGAGTGCTGCGATGAACATTGGGGAACAGGTATACCTTTGACTTGATGATTTCCATTCCTCTGGGTATATTCTCAGCAGTGGGATAGCTGGGTCATCTGGTAGATCTATCTGCAATTGTTTGAGGAACCTCCATACCATTATCCATAGAAGCTGCACCATTTTGCAGTCCCACCAACAATGTATGAGAGTTCCTTTTTCTCTGCAACCTCTCCAGCATTTATCATTCACAGTCTTTTGAATATTAGCCATCCTAACTGGGCTGAGATGGTATCTCAGTGTGGTTTTGATTTGCATTTCCCGGATGCTGAGTGATGTTGAGTATTTTTCCACGTGTCTATTGGCCATTGTCACAATTTAAATCAATATTATGTGCTTACATTATTGTGACTATAAATATCTAAATATGATTCACTCTGAAGTCAGGTAACATGCTATGATTATATTTTCTTTGTTTGCTTAGTTCCTCTTACCAATTCTTTTGCAAATTTCTGACAGAGCTCTAAAACCCTTTTCAGTGTGTTCAGATAACAGCAGGTAACTTGTCAATACAATTTTGTTCTTTAAAAAGTGTCTTCTGAGGTTCCCACCTTCTTCTCTTATGGACCTGACCCTTGGCTAGTTGCACAACTCTCCTCTAGGCCTTTACAGCCTTCACTGCTTTTCTGTTTTGTGGATCCCATGTCATGTCTTTTGTTAGTTTACACAGTGAATAAGACAGAGATTTTTAAAAACTTGCATGCCTGAAAATGTCTTTATATTCTACCTTCACCTTTCATTGAGAGTTTGGTTCAGTATAGAATGCAGAGTTGGAAAGAATATTCCATCAGAGTTTTGACTTCAGTGTTCCACTGTTTTCAAGCATGCCATGCTGTGTTGAGAAACCTATAGTCATTTTTATTCTTGATTCTTTGAATGAAACCTGTGAAAGCTTCTCTCTGGAAATTTTTGGAATCTTCTCCTTGTCCTTGGTGATCTGAAATTTCACAATAATGTCACTTATTGTGGGACTTTTCCCACCTGTTGTGCTGAGTACTAGCAAGCCTTTTCAATACGGACATTTAAGTCCCTTGGTTCTGAGAAATTTTCATATATCTTTTTCCTTGGTAAATTTCTTCACACCATTTTCTCTGTTCTTTCTCTCTGAAACTCCTATTAGTTGGCTGTTATAACTCCTGGACTGATCCTCTAATTTTCTTCTCTTTTCTCTTCTTTATATTTTTGCTCTACAATTTAGGAGATGTTTCATTTTTTTCTTCTAATCTTTTACAGGATTCTTTTTTAATTTTCAAGAATTGTACTTCACTTTTTTGTTGTAGGAACCTGTTCTTATTTCATGAATGCTTTTCTTCTCTCCCTGAGGAAATTAATTATAAGATTTTAATTTCCCTTTTGTTTCCTATATTATCTTTGTTTCCTTTGGGTTTCTTTTTCCTTCTGTGTTTGATTTGGTGTATTTATTTCAAAGTAGAGGCTTTTCTAAAGTGTCTGGTGATTCTTCACTGATTTTTCATATTTAACAGTGAAATACGAATATTTCACTATTATTCTGTTGATTGGTAGCCTTCATGTTTGGGTGACTAGGCAGTCACAGCCATTTCATTTGGAGATCCTCAAATGCCAGTACCTATAGGTCTTTCCACTGGGCGGGTCTATTTAGCTGGAGAGAAATCCTTCAGTCTCCCCGCTAGGGGATTGAAGCTTAGCTGCCAGCATTCGGGGAGCTGGGGGAATGGGGATGGTAATGAAGGGACGAGGGTTTGAGATGTCACTTTTCAGGGTACAGATTTTCACCCAACCATGTCTCCCTCTCCTCCTCTGCTATTCCTGATGCCGTTGAATCTGGTGCCTCTCTGGTCCAGCTTCTCCAGAGAATAAACTTCTCTGCTGTAGCCAGCATAGGAAGGAGTGGTCATGTGGCTGTGTGGAATTAAGGAGGAGCTCTGGGGTTTATCTGCTCCTTATACAGACTCTCAGTCAATTCTCCTATTTTTACCTGCATCCTTGTCTCTGCCTCTGGAGTAACTTGATACCTCCAATTGCTGGGCCCTTCTGGGATTCTGTGGCTTACATGAGCTTAGCACTTCACACCTCCCCTGTAGACCTCCACGGTTTAGCTTTCTGCTATGCCAGTTACTGTCCCTTCATGGCACCTCCAAAGTATTTGACATCCTTCATCTACTGTCTCTTCTTCCATCTTCTTTGTCCATAAGGATTTATATGTTTAAAGATACATTTACTCTCACTTTAGTGAGGTTTTGAGAGGAAATAGAAATAAATATACATGTTCTATCTGTCATGTTTAATTAGAACTAAGCTTGTCACCCTAGGCCTTAAAATGAGGTGGCTATGGAAGTAAAGTCATGTTTGTGGATGCCTGGGTGCTAACAATGGAAGGAATGTCGAATAGCACTTGTCTATTGCCTGGAATAACTTTATGAGGTGCAGAACCAGAAGGCCATTTGCTTATTGTTCCTCATCTCCATATTTGTGCTTTAATAATCATGGCTGAATTTTCACGTAGTTATGACAGGTCTTTTTTTCCTTTCAAGGAAGGTTAAACTTCTAATCTGAGTAAAATGACCATTACAAGGAAGAAGTCATCAGTCTGCAACAAGGGAATGGTTAGGGTAGGCAGTGCTTTTCGTCTCTTGCTTTGCCCATTGCTCATATTGGAAGGAGAAGGTTCAGGGTTAAGAAAGGGACTTCCCTCTTTGCCCCATTCTGCACTCACATCTAGCTAGCCTGCCAAATGTCGTCTCTTGCTTTGCCCATTGCTCATATTGGAAGGAGAAGGTTCAGGGTTAAGAAAGGGACATCCCTCTTTGCCCCATTCTGCACTCACATCTAGCTAGCCTGCCAAATGTGGTCAGACTTAGCAAGTTGCCAGCTGTGGATCAGCAGGAATGTAGTGGGGGACAGCTCTGCAGATTGGAAGACACCATTATACCCCTGATCACCCCAACAAGCTTCCTGAGGAAATAGAACTCATTTAGATGGGTGGGAGGAGCTGCACTTCTCTCCCTCTGTCTCACCTGCAGGCGGCAGAGACCGGGGGTGTAACTGGGAGTACCCCACCACGCTTCTTGGCCTTCATGAATGTTGTCAAATATTAACAGCTGTATCAGCACTTCTTTAGGAAGCCAACTGCCTTTTCTTACCTCCTTGTCAGAGACGTGTGCTGTCAACAATGGGGGCTGTGATCGCACCTGTAAGGATACTTCGACAGGTGTTCACTGCAGTTGTCCTGTCGGATTTACTCTCCAATTGGATGGGAAGACATGTAAAGGTAGCCTTCTTCTTTCCAGGGATGCTGGGTGCCCTGCTATGGAGGAAGTCCATGCTGCTAATGTGTGGAGATAAAGGCAGCTCCTCTCCACACCCCTTGAGTGGTGCTGGATTTGCTGCTGATTCATATCGATGGAAGCTTTTCTTCCCTGGGCTAGTGGAAGGTTATAATTGAGTCAGCCTAATTAGAACCAACTTAATTACACCAACTGTTGAGGAGGTCAGTCTCTACAAGCATCAAATAATCCATTTCAGGTAGTGGCCTTATTAGAAAAAGGCAGTTCAAGAAAGCATTTATTTTCAAGTGATAATATCAACATATCATAAATAATAGCCTAGAGATTGTTATATAAATAACAGCCAAGATTATTATCCAGAGATCTTAATTAATAACTGTACCATTAACTTTTACTGATGAAAAGAGACCCCAATGACTTGCTAGTATTTCATGGGCAACAGTACAAAGAATTAGTCCTTTAGCATGATAAAAAGTAGATCACCAGTTACCAGACGAAACTGAGAAAAGATATAAGATTCAGTATCAGGAATTATTTTAAAACATCAAGGCTATTCAATCATTGTGTAATTTGCCAAAACAATGCTCTAGTCCTTTATAGCTTTAATCACTAAACTGGAATAGAAAGGATACTAAAGGGAGCCAGCCATCTCATCTTGAGACAGCCCTACAAGGATAAGAACATAACAGGACATCACCGTTCTTTCTCCTAGTTTGTTTCCACAGCGCCAGTCAAGGGCATCACAAGTCAGAGTTCTCAGAGGATGAGGCACTTGTCTTTCAAAACTGGTTAAGCCAGACAAGAAACCATGTGTAAGACTGAAAACATCGGCAAACATTCTTAAATGCTTTTGTGGGTCTGTTTTTATGTCAGAGACTAGTGAACGCACTCAATAGCACGTCAGGGATTTGTGGGAAGAGAGGCAAGTATAGCTCTCTGACTCGCTGATGCTTGCCTGTTACAGATATTGATGAGTGCCAGACCCGCAATGGAGGCTGTGATCATTTCTGCAAAAACACTGTCGGCAGTTTTGACTGCAGCTGCAAAAAAGGATTTAAATTATTAACAGATGAGAAGTCTTGCCAAGGTATGTGCTGAAAACAGAGCTGTGCAAATGACCCACTGGTTGGAGCAGAGAAGACGTCTCTCTGGCAGAGAGACTGGCTTGCCAGGCTTCTTTTTGGAGTCGTGAATCCAACCTCCAACTGGGCTTCACTGATTTCATCTGTTAGGTAGAATAAAATACTGATGTAGCTCACAGGTATATTTTGGAAATTAAGCTGTTAATGATTAGAAAACACCTCAAAGAACCCATCTGGTGTGATTACAGCAGAGCTCACTGCTAGAAATGGAATGGAACACAGAATGCAAACAGGGTTGTATTAGGGTGTGGAGATTATGGATAATTTTCCTTTTCTAAAATTTCCTTTAATGTTATTGAATTTGTAACAAAAGTTGGTGGCAAAAATCTATAGAGTTAGTTAACATGCCTTCCTAGCAAGAAGTTAGGGTCAATCCATAATAAAGATCATGTAGCAGTTGGTCTCTTCCTATGGCCCTTGTTTTGAATGACCAGCCTTTGATGCTTGGGGAGAGTGAGGGAGGGGTTTGCGAGGAGATGCTGGTTGACCCTTAGGCGGGGTTACTCACCCCTTCTCAAACACATCCTTCCCACATAAGGGGTGCAGCAAGGGGACTTCTCTGGGTAGCAGTTGTTGTTGGTATTAATAACTGTTTTGAGTGGGGGTTTCATTTATATTTCTAGATGAGCACCTTCTATGTCCTATTGACGTGCAGGAAGAAAGGAAGGATGTGTTGTCAGTCATTCTCGCTCCATTTCTAGGAGTAAGGACTGCCTGACTTATTTTGTTAGAAATTTCAGAATTAAATCAAAATTAGAATATAATATCTGATTTAACTTCAGATAATAGAGATGTAGCATTACCTTTTTTAAAACTTTATGGTATGAATTGGGTATTTCTTCTCTCTGTTCGTTCTTCTTAATACATAATTCATCAGGCAGTTCAAGTATATTCTCCTTTAAGTTCAGTAAGTTAATTCTAGATTATTGTGTGGTTTTCTTCAGTTGGACTTGGAAAGCAAATTTGCTGTTTCACATAATGTTTCATAATGTATAGAGCAAGCAATACTGTTTAAGCTGTGTAAACACATTAAAAAGGAATTAGAAAAGTGATCTCATTACTTTTGGTGAAACAAAAGCCCACAGTGAGCAGCCAAAGTCAGCTACTGAACGAGTCCACTTTCTTGACAACTGGCTGATATTAATAACAGATTTCATAGAACGGCATCAATTACTAGGGAAGAAACTGACTTTTTCTCATTTTTCACTGATCGGTCCCAGTGGAACAAATATTTTTTTTTTTTTTTTTTTTTGT
>NW_007726455.1:434059-441397 GCF_000696425.1 Galeopterus variegatus | reverse complement strand
ACCCTCGGTGTTGCTCCCGCGCCTCGCTCAGCCAGTGAGCGGGAACCGGTCTGTATGTGGGATCCGAACCCTCGGGCGGGAGCGCCGCCGCGCTTCCCAAGCGGCGCACTTATCCAGTGCGCCACTGGGCCGGCCCCAGTGGAACAAATATTTGCCCAGAACATATTTACTGAAGAAATTGCCAGGATTTCTGGGACAAGCTAGGGATGAAAAAGTTTTGCAAGAGTTTGCCATTTTTATTTCACTTTTTCATTCTTCTTGTTCCTTCCAAATGTTTGTTTTCTATTAACGTAGTTTCTTGTGGCACATTCAGTGTTGAAAAAGTGGTCTAGCAATGGTCTAGTTGGCTTTCACTGAGTGCTGCACTGGTCCTGGTTTATCCATCTGGAGACACAAACTGTAACTCTATAAAAACCTGCCAAAGAGTTGAGGGAGTGAAGCACTGAAATTTAGTCTACAGGAAAGATGTGAGGGCCAGACCGGGGAAGACAAGATGATTAGACAGACAAACGCAGCCTCCTGAGGTTAGTTTGCATGACCCCAGCTGCAGCCGAGGATGCTCCCACGCTGAACCAGGAAGTAGGAGACACAAAGGAGTGGGACACGGGGGAGGAACAAAAACAAGGGGTTGACCAAGAAGACCCAGTTCAGAGCTTAACCACCAAATTTCACTGTCTGCAATAGAAAATTCCTGAGGATATTAGTGTGAATGCATTCTTTAGTGCAGAGGGCACTAAAACCCAGGATTAACTGGCCTCTTGGGGCCAGAAGACTAATTCTGGAAAGATCAGAAAGAGATGGGAACCAGATTTACCTCCGACTCAAGTGTTTTCTCCTTTCAATTCATGATAGCTTATAAAATTACTATTGCTTCTTGGGGCCAGAAGACTAATTCTGGAAAGATCAGAAAGAGATGGGAACCAGATTTACCTCCAACTCAAGTGTTTTCTCCTTTCAATTCATGATAGCTTATAAAATTACTATTGCTTTTTTACTAATAGTAATGTAACAATAATAATGCATAGCTAGCACCATATAGTTTATAAAACCCTTTTGGGGTATGTTTTCTCATTTGGTTTCATTTAAATATTTGAAATTACTCAGCCCTGCAAATAAACATGTGTAAGAGACACCAACTGAGCTTTGAGGCAAGTGCAGTTTGCAGCAGATTTTGGAAATAAGGGCCTTGGCAGTGAGTATACTTATGAGCCACTTAACACTTACTTTAACACAAGTGAGCGAGGAAAACGGATGGACAGTTTTTCACCCTGTGTGTGTTGTTTCTGTTGTTGGTCAGCAACTGGTATTTATTATCAACCTATTCTTTCCACTCATCTTCAGAGTCGGTTTCAGCTCCCCTCTCCCTTTGACAATTGCAGATGTGGATGAGTGCTCTTTGGATAGGACCTGTGACCACAGCTGCATCAACCACCCTGGCACATTTGCTTGTGCTTGCAACAAAGGGTACACCCTCTATGGTTTTACTCACTGTGGAGGTGAGCAGACTGCTCCTCTAGAGTCGGGAGGTGGGATGAGGCTGGACTGGGAGGGGAGTAGGGCCCATCCCTGAGGTTTATCTTCCTATATCAGGGGATGAAAGGTACATTCCAGTCCCTGTACCATAGCAGTGAGTTCATCGACTCAAGAGAAGCATCTGCCAAAGGAAATCTCTGTACATTTATCCCTTTAACACATTGAGTGTGAAATGGAGCAGAGAGAGGAACTGAGCTCTTTCAGCTGTGAATTCTTTATTGACTTTATTGACTTGCAGTTGTAGTCACAGAATGGGAGGGTCTGTCAGGAGCTGATACCCTATCTGTTGGAACTTCCCTGTAGATAGTAAAGTTGCAGTCCTCAGAGAGGCTTGAGGAACTGGCTGCAAAACCTTGGTTTGAGCCCCACAATTAGGTTCTCAGCTGGAAGTGGAATCATTGAGTTTATCTCTCCACACTGTGCCCATTTAGCAACAAGTCCTCCTGTCTCATAACCTTATGGTCAAGCAGGCTATGGCAGAAATCAGGCTTGATAACAGTGGACTCCCACTCCACTCGCCCCCTGGTTATCAGATTCACCAAGCAATCTTTGAGAATACGGATTCAGGTTCCAATTCAGAAAGTCTAAGGACTGCAAGATGATTCAGAGGATCTTCAGGACTGGGAACCACTGACCAATCCTTCCTGCCCAATCCTTGTGTCCTGTGCTTAAGAAGAGTGGATAGTAGCAATTTGCTATAGATAATGCTGACTCCCTTCTCCTTTTCAGTACAATCTTGGCATGGCTAAGAACATACTCTTCCCAGCCCATCAAGAAAGAAGAGAGTATAACCGTGGTTACTAGAGGCTGGGAAAGGGAAGGGAGAGGGCAGGTAGTAAGAGGTTGGTTAATGAATACAAAACTACAGCTAGATAGGAAAAATAAGTTCTAGTGGTATACAGTAGTGCTGGGCGTCTATAATTAACAATAACTTATTGTATGTTCTCAAATGGCTACAAGAGAGAAGCTCAAATGTTCTCATCACAAAGAAATGATCAGTTTTTTGTGATGATGAATTTGCTAACTATGTGATTTGATCACTGCACATTGTATACATGTATTGAAATGTAACTCTGTACCCCATAAATATGTACAATCAATACTTTTCAATTAAAAAAATTTTTTAAAATAGATAGATAAATAAATAAATAAATAAAAGTTAAAAAAAAAAGAGGAAACCACAAGGATATATACCCTGAGTATGAATACGTATCTGGGTTTAGGTGAGCTCCCTTCTGACCTGGACTCAGTCTCAGGTTGCTGGGGATTGGTACACTCCATGTCCCTTCTCTGTACCTCATGTATATAAATGGTCAAATAGGGAGTCCTAATTTTATCTCCGTTGGTTTGTAGCCCAGGAGGATGGTGGAGTTTTAAATTAGAAGCCTGTGCAGTGTCTGAATTTGGACATCTGAAAATAGAGTGTGGCCCCTTCTGAGTGTCCCTAACGGGGGAGTGGTTTGGTCAAGAATGGAACTTGACACCACCCTAGCAAAGCTCATGAGAGGAAACCCACTGAGTGGGGAGTGGGGCATGTGGTCAGCGGGTGCCAAGTGCATGTCCTGAAGGCAGTCATCACCTTCCCTTTGTTTAGTGAGTTTCAACCGTGCGACTCCCCTGCTACTCCTTCCTCAAGTGAAGGATAGTATCAGTCTGTTCAGTGATGGGCTGCTGTGACAGAGTGTTTTGTTCCACAGATACCAATGAGTGCAGTGTCAACAATGGAGGCTGTCAGCAGGTCTGTGTGAACACAGTGGGCAGCTACGAGTGCCAATGTCAGCCCGGGTACAAGCTCCACTGGAATAAAAAAGACTGCGTGGGTAAGGGGCACCAAGGCGCAGACCCAGCCGGTGGGGCTCACCACTGGCCCCGAGGTGGTGCAGCTCTGTGAGGCTCCCAAGTCCGATGGGACCAGGAGTGCGGCTGACCATCCCTCCACTGAATTCTCTTCCCCTCAGTGGCAGCAGCCGTTCTTTAAATAGTTCAAAAACAGGAGATACTTACAGGCTCTTTGGTATTTTCTTCTGTGCTTCTGCGTAGATTGGGACTGACTTCTATTTTCCAGGTTGCTTTTCTGCATGAAAAAATTGCATCCAAGGGGCTTCTTTACCTTGGTGGGAAATAAGGCTGGTGTCTGTGTTTTGTATGGGGCATCAGCTCTACCTTCTTTTCTTGGGGCCTTTGGTGCGTGGGACTCAGCCATCCTTGTCACACTTGGAAATGTCCTTCTGTTTCTGTACGTGTTTGTATTTTGTCCTGTCTAGAAGTGAAGGGGCTCCCGCCCACTAGTGTGGCACCCCACGTGTCCCTGCATTGCGGGAAGAGTGGAGGAGTAGACAGGTGCTTCCTAAGATGTCATTCTGGCATTCACCTCTCTTCAGGTGAGTGGGGCCCATTCTCTGGGGCAGGTCTTCATGCTAGGGCCAGGTCTTCCTGGTCTCTAGGTGTTGGAAGCCCACAAAGGGCTTCTGTGTCCTTGACCAGATGTAAGATGTCATTCTGGCATTCACCTCTCTTCAGGTGAGTGGGGCCCATTCTCTGGGGCAGGTCCTCATGCTAGGGCCAGGTCTTCCTGGTCTCTAGGTGTTGGAAGCCCACAAAGGGCTTCTGTGTCCTTGACCAGATGCCCCTGACCACCAGAGGCCCAGGCTTTGACACCCCAAATGCTGGGCGTTGTTCCAGTTGCCCCTGTGGAGTGGGGGTGGGGGTGATTTTAGCTGCTACCAGTGTAGTCTATTACATTGCTTACATGTTTGACAATCCATGTTCTGTCCGTCAGGACTGCAAGAGGCCTACTCTGTCACCTGCGGCTCTTCCTCTCCTCTCAGGAGCAAACAGCAAAACTCAAATGACTCTGCTTTTGGGGGTAATTACAAAATCTGTGTGTTCTCTCTGGACTCACTGTGTTCAATGGGTTTCATTCGTGGGGTGCTGTTCCTGGGCATTGGCTTTGTTTTCTTTTCTCTTAATCCCCTCAGTGCTGTGAGCATATTACATAGTGCTCTTGCCTGCAGCCTTGGTGCCTGAAACCTGACTCACTGCGTAACAGATACTTACTGAGTGTCCACTGTGTGCTAGGAGGTGCTGTGGTCAGCTTTGGAGGGTCATGATACTGGGCAGAAGCCCACAAAACTCTAGGCTAGAAGACTCTGGTCTCCCAAACTCCCTATAATCCAGGCCACCTCAAAGGCCCAGCAAGAAATGTGCCTGGGGCACATGGCATTGATGAAGACAGGCCTGGGCAGAACAGGGGGAGCAGGGATCCTGTCCTGAGAAAGGCGGCCAACCCCTTTGCAGTCTGTCCAAAGTCAAAGAATGAAATCCAAAGTTTCAGGGGGCCTCATCCTCCCAGACGTAGACACCTTTGTCATTGTCATAAGAATATCTGAGTGAAGTCCATATTACACATATGAGCAAAGCTAGAGACCTGGAGCAAGATGGTAAGAGCTCGCATATATTGCCTGAGCAGTTAAAACATGCCAGCCACCATAGCACATGTATTAGTTGATTTAATCCATACTACAACCCTCTGGATCAATTTTACTATGATCCTCATTAATCACATGAGGAAATTGAGGTTCAGAGAGGTGAAATCACTTACGCAAAGTGACTGAGACAAGAAGTAGAGGAGCCAGGATGTGAACCCAGGAAGTGCGAGTCCAGAGTCTCAAGCACTACCCTTCACTACCCCTTTTGCTGGACATTTGGACTCAGCCAGAGCAAACATCATGGTCTGTTTCCTCAAATCCCTCAGTAACAGTTCCTTGGTGATTTAGGCCACTCTAAGTGTGGGCAAGCAAATAGCTAACAGTTATTCAGTTCTTACTATGTACTAGGCAGTAGGCTAAACATTTTTCTTTTTCTGCATTATCTCATTTAATCCTCACAACAGCCTGCTGATGTAGATACCGTAATTATATCTGTTTTACAGATAAGGAAACTGAGGCTTAGGGAGATTATGTAACTTGCTCAAGTTCTCACCACAAGTCAAAGAGCTGGAATTTGAAACTAGGTCATTGACTCCAGAGCCTAATATATGGTCAAGACTGACCCTGGGTGGAGAACAGAATTTTGCACACCAGGCCCTCAAAGTGGGACCTGATGTGCGAAATTCTCCCTCACACACCCTGGAAGTCCTTGCCATGGTCGGTGAGTGCCATCTTTGTCTAGAACGGCAGCCCCCTCAACCCTGTCCTCCCAGGACAGGCTTATTTAGGAGAATCTGCCGTTCACTGTTTCCCTCAACAATCTCATCCAAATTTGAACTGGGGGATTCTGGCCTTCTTTCTTAGGAAGGCACAAAAATGAACTCATCCCTTTCATCTTGCCGTTGAGGCTGGTTTTGGCCCTCCTTCTGTTACGTTTGAATGCTGGATTTCTCTCTCACATCAGGGGATAAGTATATGTATTAGGAGGCTCCGGGTGTCCCCAGTCCAGGCCAACGGGTGCTCCGTAATCCACACTTTTCTTAGTCTCAGGGTAAGAGGGCTGCAGGTTTGCAGTGTGTGATGGGATCAGCTGATGGATGGGCTGCTCACCATTACCCACCTGGTGCTTCCATTCCTTTGCCTCTGAAGGTAACATCTCTCACTTGTTTCTTTCTGAAGATGTCGCCACCATCAGGACAAGTGTAACCTTTAAGCTAAATGAAGGCAAGTGTAGTTTGAAAAAGGCTGAGCTGTTTCCCGAGGGTCTGCGACCAGTACTACCAGGTACGGAATAAGATGGCTGGTGTAGGGAGCGTGTCTGCACGTTGGGGAAGGGGCCTGTGGCCAGCCGAGCTGGAGGCCCGAGGGAGGGCCAGACAGCTGCCCAGCTGACCTCAAGCACGCTTCAAATGGGACTGTTCGGAATCTCCAAGGACTGTTCTCACAAGAGGAAGAAGAGCTTTGCCTAGCACCCCATGTAGTTCTGGGGTTCCACATTGGCTTCCTTTGCGAGGTGCAGTTGGAGAAGCTCTGAGGAAACCTGTGAGTTCCTAGGAGTCAATTAAGACCCGAAGATGAATTAGCAATTTGTGGTCATATTGGGTTAAATTTTCTAGATCTTAGAGTTTACTTGAAATATAAGCCAAAGAAATGAAAAAAGGTTTGGCTCAGAAAGGATGACTTTGATGAACAAAGATGTACTCTCCAGCTTTCCTGCTGGGTCTAGTTTTTGGAAGCAGCAACTACATTGGCTTCAGCAGAACAAACACCATCCAAGTAGAACTGGCCTTACCAGAAAGAGCAGAACCTAACTCTCTTCTTTCTTCCCCAGCTCACATTTCCAGTATTATTTCATAGAATACTTTAGGAGATTAAAAAAAAAATCACGATTCATGTATTAAGGAGGTGTTTCCCCCTCAATCTACCCTCAAGTAAATTATACAGATTTCTTCCCCAGCTCACATTTCCAGTATTATTTCATAGAATACTTTAGGAGATTAAAAAAAAATCACGATTCATGTATTAAGGAGGTGTTTCCCCCTCAATCTACCCTCAAGTAAATTATACAGATAAATAAAACATAGAGCTCACTTTAGTCACTTTTGACTGCCTATTTTAAGTAAGTAACCAAGATCAGTTTTGGTACCTCCATTTGATGGAATACTATGCAGCTACTAACTATATGTCTTCAGAGAACGTTCAATTAAACAAAGGAAATGTTCTTGTTATAATGCTGGGATGGAAAAGGAGAGAGTAACATTTTGTATATCTAATACAATCCAAATTGTGTTTTTTTAAAAAAATGCGTGGAGGAAGAAAAAAAATGAAAACTCACCATGTCATTAATAGTGGTTCTATCTGGGTGGGGGGATGATAG
>NW_007726455.1:404674-433786 GCF_000696425.1 Galeopterus variegatus | reverse complement strand
AAAAAAAATGAAAACTCACCATGTCATTAATAGTGGTTCTATCTGGGTGGGGGGATGATAGGTGATTTTAATTTTTTTCGTGAATTTTCCAAATTCTCTGCAGTGAGCATTTATACTTTATGTATGTTGTTAACATAAGATGTTATGTTGAGTTTTGGTGAGTTTTCTTTTTTTTCTTCTTTACACAATTTGGATTGTATTAAATATACAAAATGTTACTCTCTCCTTTTCCATCTCAGCATTATAACAAGATTATAGCATAAAACGTTAACATTAGGGAAAACTGAGTGAAGGATATATGGGAAATCTGTACTATCTTAGCAACTTTTCTATAAATCTAAACTTTGAAATAAACCGTTTTAAAAAATAGATATGGGAAAATGAAAGGGAAGAAGGTTTAAAATGAGCATCTATTTCGTTTAAGATTTGAAGTTAGCCTTTTGAAAAGGTAAGATGGATCTTTAGGGGAAAAATTTCAAGAGGAAGTTAATTTGCCTCCTTCCTTTGACCCCTGATGACCTGTTGCTTTGAACATCCTTGTAATGTTAAAGAAGACAACAATACAGATAATATTTCGGTTCAATAAAGTAAGAGTTAAGTAGAGTCACATTCATTGTGTGGATGAAATGCAGACTGCTCTTTGGTTTGGGTTACCATTCATCAGCTAACAGGTTCACTGGGAGCCATGGAGAGGCGGGGACAGACCAAGTCAGGAATGGGATGTGCAGAGCCCCGTCTCACACAACACTTCCACTCTCATCCAAGATGCCTTCGTGATAATGTTCAGTTCTGTTGATTGTTGGTGCTTTCTTGCTCCTGGTTATTTAAAAATGAGACATCACTGTTGATGTACTTTCCAGCTTTCCTGCCGGGTTGGAATTGCTCCAAGGTCAGTGTGCCTGAAAGTAGGACTTGATTTCCTTTCTACTCTTGTGCCTATTCCTTATTTGAAGCCTCACCATGTCATTAATACTTCACAGTCCGGCTTTAAGGAAACCAACTGTGAGAACGCGAGTGCACCATCAGTAAGGAATGTGAAAGCATCCCTGGTTCTCATCTTCCACATACGAATATATGGCCAGTCAGTCGGAAACAGCCAGCATTTATCCATGAAAAGGATTTTCAAGAGCTAAATTGTCAAGTTACACAGGAGGCAATACTGGCTGTCCAAAACTAAAATGTCATCGTGCTCCAAGCTGAGGGCTTGCAATGTCTTGGCATCTGGAGTTAATCATTCAAGTCCCCTGAGAGTTGTTTTAATGAAATGTTTACTGAGCTCTAGCGAATGTTCAACTGAGTGCTTTGCCAGGATTTGGCTTCCGATAATTTTGTTTCTTCATACAGAGAAGCACAGCTCAGTAAAAGAGAGCTTCCACTACGCAAACCTTACATGCAGCTCCGGCAAGCAAGTCCCGGGAGCCCCTGGCCGACCAAGCGCCCCTAAGGAAATGTTTATCACTGTTGAGTTTGAGCTTGAAACTAACCAAAAGGAGGTGACAGGTTGGTTTGAAAAAAGTCTGCGGTGCCAGGCTTCTCACAGCTTGCTCCTTATTTCTTTGCCTTTCACTTTTCATCATTCTTGGGGGGGAAATAGTGCAAACATTGAAGTATCTCCTGTTTTTTTTTTTTTTCACCACCAAACTAAGCTGAATTGGTTTGGAACTTGATGATTTTCTCTGTTTCATAAAAACTCAAAGCTACATTTTGGTCAACAAATTTCCATTTGAATCAAATGCTGCCCAGCTTGCAAGGTGCCCACCTCCAGGTCTCTCCCCGTTTGGTCCACAGGGAACTCGGGTGTTGGAGGGTCCCACAGTTGGTCTGGACATCTGCACACACTGCAGCCTGACATCCTCCCCTCTTGTTTCTGTAGACTCTTGTGACCTGAGCTGCATCGTAAAACGAGCAGAGAAGCGGCTGCGGAAAGCCATCCGCACGCTCAGGAAGGCTGCCCACAGGGAGCAGTTTCACCTCCAGCTATCAGGTGTGGACCTCGAAGTGGCCAAAAAGTCTCCTAGAACATCAGAGCGCCGGGCAGAGTCCTGTGGAATGGGGCAGAGCTACATAGAAAATCAATGCAGTGAGTAGCCTAGGACATTCTTGCTAATGGAATTGCTGTGTGCTCTAAAACACTACGAGTAACCAAAAGGGAGTCTGGCCCATCCTTCCTTCTCTGGGCTCACTCTGGAGAACACTCTAGACACCCTTTCTCATTTGGTAACCACCTGGTGTCTGTCGTGCCTACTAGAATGGGAGCTCATTTAGGAGACTGAATCTCATTCACATCTCTGTCCTCAGCATCTGGCACAGTGGCTGGCCTGTGGGAGGCACTGAAATAAATGTTTGTTGGATTAAGGGTCAGAAAAGAAGAGGCAGGGTTGGTTAGAAAAAGAAATATTGCTCTTTAAGTGTCGGAGGCATGGTGGCCTTTGGAGCACTGGAGGTGCAAGGCACCCATGAGCCTTCTCCATGCTCCATTATCACAGTCTGTCATCATCTCCCTCTGGCTTAATATTGCTCTTTAAGTGTCGGAGGCATGGTGGCCTTTGGAGCACTGGAGGTGCAAGGCACCCATGAGCCTTCTCCATGCTCCATTATCACAGTCGGTCATCATCTCCCTCTGGCTTGACCAGTTATGGCAGTGAACAAGTTCCCATCTATAGTTCTGTGCAGAGGCAAAGCTAGGGGGTCACTCCACTGCCTTGTGTGATCCCTGACCTTTAGCCCAAGGCTCCTAGTAGTGCCTGTTCCGTGGTATGTTGTGTGTGTCCATGACCAGTTATGGCAGTGAACAAGTTCCCATCTATAGTTCTGTGCAGAGGCAAAGCTAGGGGTTCACTCCACTGCCTTGTGTGATCCCTGACCTTTAGCCCAAGGCTCCTAGTAGTGCCTGTTCCATGGTATGTTGTGTGTGTCCGTGCTTCAGAATTAAATTTGAGATCCAGAACTTCAGCAATATCAATTCTGTCTCTGTGATAAAGCTGGAAAGAGGTTTCAGGGCAAGTGGTTCTAGGTTGGTCAGTTTTGATATATGTTTGCCATGACAGACTGTTCTGGGCAATTTTGGGAGACTCTACCCAAAAAAGTCTTAGCTGAGGAAAATTGGGGTCTCATTTTATAGTAATAATGGTAGTGATTTATTGAGTTCTTATCTGTCACAAGAGCAACACTAAGCACTAGTGTCTGCATTATCTCATTTAATCCTAATGGTAACATTACCAGGTAGGTATTATTATCTCCACTTAACAGATAAACAAACCGAAGCTCAGAGGGCTAAGCTCTCTTGTTCAAGATTACATTGATGGTCTGATTCCAAAGCCTGTGCACTGGCCCAAGTAAGGTGAATTTCAATAACCAAATCCCTCCAGAGTAAATCCATATCCTTTCTGAAGTGTCAGTAGAATCACGAGGCCCGAGGAATGAAGCTTAGCTAAGGAGTAATAAATCAGTGTTTCTGAATAAGCAAAGCAGAACCCAGGGGACTTGTTCTAAAGAATTGTCCACAGTAGCCCTACAGTTCAAACCTGTTGCTTTGCCAAAACTTAGTGAAAATCAAGCGTAAAATCAAGTGTAACTGTCCACAAGGGGCTGATTCCCAGGTAGTCTTGACTTTTATTCAAGTTGACTCTCTTTAAAAGAGAAAAAAAAGATTGTATGGTTTATTCTAATTTAAAATTCTAAGAGTTTCAGTTTCCATACCAAAATAGTGGTGAGAGCTGGCTGTTGCTGCCCTACTTTCCACAGTGAGTTGCAAAAGCTGTCAGGATGGGCAGGCTGGTCTTCCTTCTGGCCTCTCAGAGCTAAATTGCACCCCTCCTCTTATTTGCTATCCTGTTATGGTGAAGACTTGTGGGCTCACCAGGGAATCTTTGTGGCCAGTTAAGAATTCAGGAAAAACTAGTGTCAAGAGCTGTGGACCAGCTCCCAGTGAGAGTATTACTAATACTGTCATGTGTATGCTTCTGGGGAATAAAGGCCCAAGGATAAGAATCAGGAGTTACTTAACAGAGGCCTCATGACCGTGACAACCTATGAAGGGTACTCAGTGGAGGGTTTATGTAGCTGTTGTTGTATGCGAATGTATCCCTGAGATGCCTGTCATGCTAAATTAGGTTGGATTTGTTTCTCAGGAAAGTGGTGTGTCTTGTCTCAAGAGCTCCCTCTAACACTAGATGAATATTGTAGCCCACATGAAACCAAATCAGGTCCACCTGTCTGACAGCAATGTTGAAGATTTTGCCATGTGGAGAAAACAGCACGAGTAATTACCAGTGACATTTCTTCTTTCTGCTGGAGGGAAGTGTGTATAAAGAAGGTTCAGGTGTGTTAATTAGAAAGGTTTTTTTACCCAGCAGCATATGGCATGGGGAAGAGTGCATGTGTGTGTGTCTTATAGTCCTGGTCTATTTGATGGTGTAACAACTTCATAAACACTAGGCTTACTGGTGTTTTCTGAACTTTGGATGGTACATACAGTGGAGACAAGCCTAGGATAGTTCTTTTTGAAAATTTCTTTCAGTATCTGCAGAAAGGACCCCCCCAAAAGTAGTCTAAATGACCTGGAAGGAGAGATGGAACCATTATGTTTATCTTTTAAAATATTTTTAATTTACGTTTTGGTTATTTTTAAAAAATTGATACATAATAAACATATTTATGGGGTACAGAGTTATATTTCAATATATGTATACAATGTGTGATGATCAAATCAGGGTAATTAGCATATCCCTCATTGTAAAAATGTATCATTTCTTTGTGATGAGAGCATTTGAGCTCTCTTCTAGCCATTTGAAAACATGCAATAAGTTGTTGTTAATTGTAGACACCTAGCACTACTGTAGACCACTAGAACTTATTTTTCTTAGTTTTTAATTACAAAAGCAGTGCATGTTTCAAATAGTACAGAAATGTATACAGTAAAGGTGAAAGTTCTCCCCACAGCTCCCCAATCCCACTCCCCAGCAGTAATCACTATTATAGTTTACTCTGTATTTTTCCACATCAGTTTTCACTCAAACATAAAATATTTTAAAAATTTATATTTTTATATAAAAATAAAATTGTATTTATCCATTGAATAAATATTTACTGAGCTCCTACTGTGTGCCAGGTACCATTCTAGAGGTGCTGGGGAATTCAGCAATGAAACAAACAAGCAAAAATCTCAGCCTTCATGGAATTTATATTTTGAGAGGAAGAAGATGGACAGCCAACCAATAAATAAGGAAATATGTCATGGAGCAGATGGTGGTAAGGGTAGGGAGAGCAGGCCAACAGGGAAGAGGAACAGAAAGTGCCAGGACAAGGCTGTAGATTGCGGCCAGCGAAGGCCTCATTGCAAAGTGTCATTTTGCAATGGACAGGCATAAAGGACAGGAGGAAGCAAGCTATGGGGATTCTGGGGAAGAGAGTTCCAGGCAAAGGGAACAGCAAGTACAAAAACCTGGAGGAACTGGAAGGAAGCCCAGTATGATGAGAGCTGAGGGACGGGGGAGAGCCCTGAAGTCAGAGCAGCAGCAGTGGGCCAGCTCACGCAGGGAACCCGAAATCAGTGAGCGGGAAGGGCAGCCAGTGTAGGGTTTTGAGCAGCGGATTAACAGGGTTTTGACTTATGTTTTAAAAGGATAACTTTGGCTACAGTACTGAAAATAGACCATAGGTTTATGTGTGAGTAAACATATTTTTAAAAATATATAAATACAATTTGAATAGTGCTATGTATTATTTTTAATTGTAGACATTACAGACAATGTTTCCATTCTAATAGAGTAGCTACCTCATTTCTTTTAAAGCTTCCTAGTCTGCATTTGTTTTAAGACACTGGTATTTATTAGCCCTGCCCCTATTTGTGGACATTGAAGTTGTTCCCAATTTTTCTATTACAAACAGCACTGCAGCAAATATCCTTTGTGCACATGGTCAATATTTCTGAAGGATAGAATTGTAGAAGTACAACTGCTTGGTCAGAGAACATGCATATTTAAAACTTTGATACTGCCAAATTACCCTCTAAAAAGACCATACCAATGTATACTCCCTCCACCATTGTGTCTGAGTGTTTATTACACCCTCCCATCCTTGCTCATATGAGTTATTTATCATTGATCCTTTAAATTTTTGCAAATCTGATAAGCAAAAAGTAAAGTCATTTTAACTTGTTTTTCTTTGAATATTAGTTGAGTCTGAGCATGCTGTCTTATGTCTATGGTCATTTGGATTTCTTCTTCTGAGAGCATCCCTATTCTTTGCCTATTTTTCCATCAAATTGTTTGTCTTTCCAATATCATTTAAAAAAAATACATTTTAAAGTCCCAAGTTACACCAAAGAAAATAATCATTTCTGACTAATTGAAGACTTTCTTTTTTATTGTCATTTTTACATAGTAAAGTCTCATTAATTTGGCATTTGGGGACTTTAGGGACAGCCTGCTCTGCAAGTGACCTTTGTACCATCTGTGATCAATTTTAGCAAGATGGCAAAAGAAAAAAAAAAATAGTTATATTCTCCAAGGAACGAATTCCCTAAGCTCCATAGTACTTCATAAAGTCCTTCATATCTAAAGAAAAATTAACTATGACATGGATTTTTAGCTATTATACTTTCATAATATCAGCTAAAGGATAAATTATTTAAGAAATATACTTGATAATATAACTATTTTTGCATTTGGTTATTCTAAGACCTTCTGAGATTTTTAAAAGATACAATTCAGGCAACTGGCAGACTGCAAAGTATTTTAGTGCCTGGGTTCTTAAGACACTAAGAAAGTTTCATTCAGTTTTTAACAGAAGTAGCTTTCCTCTGCAGCAATTAAGAAAAATTAATTCAACCAGTATTAATTGAGGTGCCACTCTGTCCAGTGAGAACATAATGAGCAAGGGGCCTGTTCTTAACAGAGGGAGATAGACAATGAAAAAGAGAAAATTTCAGAAACAGAGAGACGTGCAGGGAGTGATCCCCGAGAGTTTTTTGAGCTAGGAAGTGAAGCAATCAGAGAAACATTTTAGAAAGGCAAAACTGATGTTGGGAGGTAAAGAGTGGAGGCCGGGAGCAACAGAAAGCAAGGGAATTTGGAAGAGTACTCAATAATCCAAATAAGAGATGGAAAGGATCTAAGGGACATTAGTGTCATGAGGATGAAGAATGGGGGATGGACAAAAGGGACTCAACTGGAGGATGCTGTGGCTCAGTGATGGAATGGGGAGGAGAGAGGCAGGCATAACTGGTGGGAGCCCTGGTGACTGGGAGAGCAGAGATGCCATTGAAAAGAGTAAAGCCAGAGGCAGAGGAGAAAAAAGAAGCGTTTCCCCCGGGCAAGCTGAATTTGAGTTGCAAGATTTCCAGACAGAGGTGTCCATGGGTCCACGGGTGTCTGGGAGTCTAGGTAAATGATTTCATCTCTCCACGTCCAGACCAACCCTCCTATCCTGTGTCTGTCCACACAGGCTCTGACTTTTAAAATGCATAAGCAGCCTGTGCTCCTGTCTAAGTCCAGCTCTTTCACCCAGGCACTAGAGCTCATTCCCTCTCAACTGCTTAAGAATGTTGCTGCTGCTGTTGTCCTCACCAACCCCACACCCCTCCTCTTAGAATTCTCCTCTATTGGATCATTTCCAACAGCACACAAAACTATCTCCTACCTTAAAAACCAAACAAACCCTCCACCGACTTCATGCTCCTCTCCAGTTACTGCCTTATTTCTTTGTCCTTCTGTAGAACAAAACTCTTTGAAAAAGTTGTTCTGTCTTTGCTTCCTTACCTCCCATTTTCTCCTCAATCTGGTTTGTATTCCCAACCTTTCCACTAAAACTGCTTTTTCCAAGATTTCTAACCACCTCCATGTTGCCTATCCATTCACCCACTCCCACTCCTCATTGCAGGCATCCTCTCCGACACTACTTGTCACTCCCTCCCCTGGAAACACTCTCTTCTCATGGGTCACAGGCACCACTCAATTCTGGCTCTGCTCCTACTTTGCTGGCTGCTCCCTTTCGTTTTCAATGCTGGTTCCTACCCTACTTTCTGATCTCTAAACACCCAGGGTTTGGCCCCATTCATCTTCACACTCTTCTAGATGACCTCATCTAGTGCCATAGCTTTAAATACCGCCCTATGCTGGTAACTCCCAAATTCCCTCTCCGCTCTACCTCTATTTTGAGTTGCGGACTTCTCTACCCCAGGGGTGTTGAGCATTTTATCAGCACCGCTACCCTACTTTCTGATCTCTAAACACCCAGGGTTTGGCCCCATTCATCTTCACACTCTTCTAGGTGACCTCATCTAGTGCCATAGCTTTAAATACCGCCCTATGCTGGTAACTCCCAAATTCCCTCTCCACTCTACCTCTATTTTGAGTTGCGGACTTCTCTACCCCAGGGGTGTTGAGCATTTTATCAGCACCGCACTCTCCCGAGTGAGCCACAGGGCCGGCATGTGTTGAGCATTTTAGCAGCACCGCTCTCTCCCGAGTGAGCCACAGGGCCGGCATGTGTTGAGCATTTTAGATCACACATGTGCACACACACATACACACTCTCTCTCAAAGTAATATGTATTTGAATTTATGAATGTTTACTTATTTATAAATTATATTCTTGTACTATTGGCTAATATATATTGTGTACATAATAAAAGATAAAAGAGCAAGATAAAGATTAAATAAACAAAATTTAAAAATAACTGGTTAGCATCTTACCCTACTATCTTTTATAGTCTTTGTTAATAGCAGTGGTTGTAAGTACATTTTTCAAATAGTCTTTTCTGTTCATTGCTAGTGCTTTGGGTGAACTCTTGTCAGATCGGATTAAATCGTTACTGTTTCTATCTCATGATGTGGTTTGACAAAGAGCTAGTCCTAGGAGAAGACGTGTCCGCCCGGCACTTTCCTGGAGCACTGCTTGCTCGCACCATGGGTCCAACTTTCAGTCTAGGCGTTCTTGACAGGAATTGTTCAAAGCTGCTTACTGTTTTGTGATGGTTAGTTTAGTTGAAACTGGGTAATATAATCAGGACATCTATTTAGCCAGGCACTGTTCAACTGTAATTCCTGTCAATATGCTGAAAGAAGCAAATTGGTCAGTACCTCCGCACCCCCGGGTTGTGGAATGCCAGCGCTTCTCTTTTCTTGGAGAACCTGCCTCCTCACGTGTGTCCTGTGACTCACAGAGATGTGGACTGACTGAGGGGCTGGTCTTGCACCATGTACTAAACCAGTGGAGTTTTGTTTGTTTCTTATTTTTTAGGTAAAAAATTGGTACACACAGATATGAAAATATTTTGCCCATGCCCAGTGGAACATCTTGTAAACCCCTGAAGTGTGGTATTCTGCCTCAGAGACCATCAGTGCCTTCTCAGTATCAACACTTGGATGGCCAACAAGAAAAAAACTCAAGCTCAACACTTCCAAACAAAGCTTTTATCCTCCTTTCTCCCTCCCTCCCAGATCAAACCTACTTCTCCCTCATCTCATTAAATGGCACCTCTGTTTACCCAGTTGCTCAAGTCAAAACCTGCAGAGTCGTCTTGACCTCTCTCTTTCTGTCATGCTCCTCATCCAGTCTGTTAGCAAATGCTGTCAGCTCTACCTTCAATTATATTCTGAATCCAACTAGTCTTCTCCTGCATTATTATTACACTGTTCCAAACCACCATTGTCCCTTGCCCAGTCTATGGTGATTGGCTCTGAATTGCTCTCCTTACCCTCACCTGCTCTCACTCTGTTCTCCATACAACAGCCAAAAGGTCTTTCAAAAACATAAATCAGATCATGTCACTCCCCCATTGAAAACCTCCAACACACTGTGAGTTAGGTCTAATGCCCTTGCTGTGTCCTTCAAACACCTGGCCCTGGCTTTCTTTTTAAAACTCATCTCCTATCACCCTGCCCCTTTCGCTGTGTTCCTACTACACTGGCCTTCTTGCTGTTAGGCAGTCCCTTTGCAAGGCTGTTTTCCTCATTTCATTCTGGTCTCTGTTTGGAGAAGCCTTTCTTGGCCACAGTTCTAAAATAGCATGCCCAGAAACTTCACCCCCACAACTCTCTCCCCTTACCCTGTTTTGCTTTTCTTCATACCTCTACTTGGCATTCTATTATATATTTATTTGTTTCCTTCTTTGTTGTCCATATTCTCCACTAGAATGGGAACCCCATTAGGGCAGCGCCATGACTGTGGGCTTTTCTGCTGTATCTCCAGCTCCTGGAACAGCACTCAGCACATAATCAGTGCTCAATAAGTACTTATTAAATGAATGAGTAAATGAATCTTCACAGAAACAACAGATGAAACTCCAAGGACAGTCAATAACATTAAGAGAAAAGAGGGCAAAGGGTAAATCTTTGCGGAAATATTTAAATTGAGGGCAAAAGAGGCGCTCTAAAGGAAGTGAAATTTTAGCTCCAGTTAACTAGGCATGAGGAGAACATAGCATGCGTTTGGTAGCCCAGCAAGGAAGGTGTCAAGCTGGGCTCATTTCTCTGCCGCAACTGTAAGAATGTTTTCAAACAGCAAATCTGAGCAAACTCCAAAAACCTGGTAGACAGTGAAAAATCAATCTCTCAGACTGAGGAGGAGCTGTCCCTTGTTTTCCAGAGGCACTCACACTTAAAGGGGGTTCAAACCAGGATCCTGAGGCCACAGCACTGCCTGTGGTGCCATCGCCTCTGAGCTGGGACAAAGCAGCAGCCCCAACACCCTGGGAACCCGCGTGGATGCTTGTGGCTCTCCTTCAAAAGTCAGGGCGTGATTCTTAAGAAAACAGTCAAATGGTAGAGAGTGACCCCTTTTATTAGGTTCACCATCATAGCCACAGAGAGACCATAGTGTTTGTCCATAGCCTGAAATACTCAAAGGCCACAGTGCTGAAAAGAGGGTGAGTCTTTAGGCCTCTTTGTCGCCATTAATCCTCATCCCGCTGGTCTCTCCCTTTTGCATCAGAAAAGCTTTCTTCTGTTTTTTTTTAAGAGCCGGAGAAAACAGCTGTATGGGATTTGAGAATGGGATTTTAATGGTCACTGAAGACACACAAAAGCTTTGCTGTGATAGTGAAGTGTTCTGGGGGCAATTGACTCCTTTGTCTGGGGCAGCAAAACAAGGCTGGCTGCTCTGGGAGAAGAGAGAAGCAGCTGGAACGTGTGATTGAGGTCTCTGAGGGCCAGATCTTCAGCACGTTTGCAAAGAGCTGTTTTCAGGCACCCCTTCATGACTTTTCAGCATTGCTTTTTAGTGGTTAGCTCATTTTTACTTGTGAAAGAAACAAATCTATTTGGAAGGTGCTTGGCATGACTTATTTCTGTAGGTCTTTTTCTCTGGAAGGAGAATAGAAATTGTGACTGACAATATGAGTTTGTTTATGTGAAGCAGGCCTTTCACTGTGAGGAAAAAGAACTGGTGCCCTCTTTTCCACAGGGCAGCCCGAGGGGCATTTCTCAGCCCTTTGATCAGCTAAGAAATCGCAACAGATGTGGGATATTGTGAGGCCTCTCAAAACGTAACCTTGAAAAGGCTTTGGGAGTTTAAATAGTTCTAAGGAGGGGTGGACACCCAGAGCAGCAGGGGCCCATCCGGTTACTCGGTTCAGTGAGAGCCAGGTCTGGTCTTGTCCACAAGACAAGGGATCAGTTTTCTGCCAGAGGATCTGTGATGGAACAAACCAGGCTGATGCGACTCTAAAGTTATGATTAATGGGGTTGTTGGAATCATTGTCACCATATGGGCACTTTCCATTTAGGTGACCGAGTATTATGAAAACAGCTCTTCCCAAAATGAAAATGGCTTGGGCTAGAGGGGCTTTGTACAGCCTTGGTTTTATTTACTTTCTGCCAGTGTTCATGACAGATTGGCTTGTTAGAGCCATGAAGGAATTATTCTCTTATTTACTGACCTGCTGTAGACACTGAGATAGTCAAGTGGGACTCAGGGTAAAATGTCATGACTTCCTATTACATAATTCAGCCCAGCTTTTTAAGGGAGATGGGCTGGAACCAGTGATTCTAGAAACCACTATCCAGTAGGGCTGCATTTAGAGAATAAGTCTGGAATTATACTCTGTCAGCCACAGATTTATGCATCATACTCATTGTAAAGTTTGCCAAGAAAGCAAGAATTTGGTTCACTTTTAATTTTCTAATTTTTAAAAAATATCACTAAGTTGTTTAAAAGTGATGTGTGAATATTGTAAAAGAAAATTCAAATAATATAAAAAAGCATTAACATTTGGATATGAGAGTAGACTTTATTAATTGCTTGCATTTAATTGTAGAAATAATATTTGAAACGTGGCATATTTTGGCTTATTATGATATAAAAGCCTCCTTTTCTTTTAGATTATGGAGTGAACAATGAAAAGACATTTTTATTACTGACGACAGAGAACTTTGCCATGTTTAACCCTAACAGTATATGTGCAAATTGCATTTGTAGGATAGGATGAAAACAGATTTCCCTGCTTAAGACGTTAGAGAGATATAGTAGCTAGCTTTGTCATGTGATTGTTTTTTTCTTGGCACTTTAAATATAATAGGGAATGTGTTTGTTCCAGTCAAACTCTCCTAGCCCCATAGAGAATCTTTAGCAAAGTCTTGAATTGTGCTTCAGTCTGAACTTTTGTTAAATAACCTTTTTGCCCCTTAAACTCAAAACTCTTGATCTCACTGTAGGTGTATTTCACAAATTAACTGTGGGATCTTGGCCAAATTATTTAACCTCCCTAAGTCTCTGTTTCTGTAAAATGGAGCTAATAATAGCATTTAGATCCTTTAGGTTGTGTTGAGGAATAAATGAGTTACTGATGTAAAGCTTTTGGGTATGGTGTCTAGTATATTGTAAGTGCTCAACAAATGTTAGCCGTTAGAAAGACCATTCTGATGGCTATGATGATGTTTGATATATACCAGGGACTCAAATTTGATACATTTACTTCATATTCATACTCTAAAATAAGGTGTAAATCCACATTTCACTAATAACAACAGAAATATGATCAGAAGCACAGTTTATGGATTTCCTTATTGTTTATTCTTTCAGGAGACATTTGCCAGGATTCACTCTTGGTAACATATTAATTTTATTACAAATCTGAAGTGTGCTATTTTGTAAGACCCTTGAGATTACCACTCACCCTAGCCACCAGAGAATGAGCTTTTCAAAATGCAGTTTCTGGTCTTATTCCTCTCCTTTCAATGACCCCTTTACCTGTAGAGAAAAATCCAAATGCCTGGCATTCAAGAAATGTTTCATTCTATCCCCAACCTTCCTGTCTTCCCTCTCCTCTCATATGTCATGCATGAATCTTTATGACCCGTCCCCTTTCCCATCTGGGGAGACCCTATTCATCCTGCAAGGCCTGACTCAAATGTGACCTCCTCTAGGAAGCCTTCAAGGGTCCCACCAGCCAGAATTAATAGCACCCTCCTCTCTGTTCTTCCAGCACTAGACCTATGTTCAATGAATGATTATCACCTTCATAATCCTTCTGAGAGCCCTGTGAATAGAGATATTCAAGATTTTTTTTTAATATCTTTTTAACCATCAAGTGTTTGTGCTACAAAATAATTAGGACCCCTGTGATCTCTGCCCCCATGGTGCTCCTTGTATAGAGAGAGACAGACCTGTCAACGCCTCTGACAGGTGAGATAGGAATCATGGTAGAGAGGTGTGCACAGGGAACCCAGAGGCGGTGCACACTCTGTTCTCAGGGGGTTGCATGGGGGAGTGTGTGGTCAAAACCATCTGTTGACTTTCATCTCTAGAACTCACATCATCCTTCCTCGACCTCTGTCCCTGCACTGACCAGATCATTTCCCCCTTTGGCTAGTCAGTTGCAGGGCTGGGACATATTATGATGGAATGCAAGAACGCTGCATTTTATGTCCAAACGGAACCTTCCAAAATGAGGAAGGACAAATCACTTGTGAACCATGTCCAAGGCCAGAAAATCCTGGGGCCCTGAAGATCCCAGAAGCTTGGAATGTGTCTGAATGTGGAGGTAAGAATGCTCTCTGTTCCTTCTTACTCCTCCAGTCTCCAGTGTCATTGTTTACAAAGAAATTACAAATGGCATCTGAAGGACTCCAGATGATGCAACTGCACTTTGGGCTTCCTGCAAGTAGCGACCATGTTGGGTTCATCTTTAGTTCTCTAGTGACTAGGTCAGTGCCTGACACATGCTGGGCAGATGCTCACTTGAGCAAGTAATGAAGACGGGGTACTGTACATTGGCAGAAAAGTGCAAATGTTGAATTGCATGCTTTATTAACTGTAAATATAGTCATGCTCCATGTAATGACATTTCACCAGACTGCATATATGACAGTGGTCCCATGAGATTATAATGGCCATACCATGTAGCCTGGATGTGTAGTAGGCTACACTGTCAAGGTGTGTGTAACAAACCTTGTGTACCAAGGTTTGTGTAACAGTACACTCTGTAATATTTGCATGCAATGAAATTGCCTAATGCATTTCTCAAAACATATCCCTGTCATTAAGAGACACGTGGTTATATATACTCCTGAGACCTGAGTGATCTCCCTCTCTATAGGGACTATTCAACAGTGTTAAAATAGAGAAAGTAGGTCTGATTTTTTTTCCCAGCTTTGGTCTCAAATTCATACCTTTCAAATATATTCATTGTTTTGTTAAAACATGGACCTCTGTGAAGTTTTTAATCATCTCTTAGAAAATGTTAATTTGGGGGCCTAATTTTGAAGTAAGGTTCTGTGGGCTTCTTTCCTGTTTATTGTATTATTAAATGTCTTCCTTTTATTAAGTGGGAGAAGGGCTGGCTGTATTGACACTCTGTGGGCTTGAATCTGAATGTGATCTGAATGGCAATTTGTACCCGATGGCATGTGGGAATGCACAGGGCCCCCTGTGCTGCCCTTATGGTCCACCTCGGAGTGACACCCAGACCCAGCTTTAGTTCCCACCTAAATGACTCCAAACTCAACCGCAGGGCTGTTTCTGCTTAACAAGTAGATCCTCAGATTGAGCATGTAACTCCTACCACATCTTTGGCCTGTTATAAAACTCCAGAACTAACTGCAAGGTTGAGGGGGGTGGGACTTTTGACTTTTTGGCATCTGTTCACCCTTGTATGTGACCATATCAAGATATGTTTATAGCAATAAGAATATTAGTAATAATAATAATAGCTAATATTTATTGAATACACCAGGCATTATGCTAATATATTACATGAGTCATTCATAAGGTTGTTGTATCATTACAACAACTTTGTGAGGCTAAAGTGACTAGTTCAAGGCCACACAGTCCAGAAGTGGAGGCTTCAGAGTTAGAACCCAGGTCTGACAGGCTCCCTTGGGTGTGTTTTTCAAATGCCACTATAAAAGACGACTATTCAAATCAACAGAGGAGAGATATTAGGAATACAAGAGGCAACAGATTTTTATAGCATTTGCCAATGACAAGCTAATTCTTAAGGAACGTGTGCTTTTAGAGATTCTTTTGTTTATGGCTGTGCTTCTTGTCCCAGATGTAACAGATATAAGCTGTAACTTAGTAAATATAACTGGTAAAACAGGGGACACTCTTGGGGTCACTCTTTATATCACTAGGATGTAATCAGCTGGATGAGGGTATACTTCTGTGTCTAATTGCCAAATTGATTCCAGAGCAGAGAACTCTCTCTGGGGGCTCCTGCATTGCAGTGGATGCCCAGGCAGTGCATAGGTCTAAGCTGAGACATAACCAGGTCTTTCCCATACTTTGGAAGCAGTTGACACTTGACTCCTTGGTTTCCATCTTTGCACTGTGTTATGTAGCCCTGTGTGTGAACAACAGGCATTCAGAAGCCACCTACTCAGGGCCAGCAGTAGGGCAGAGTTGACTGTATGATTCTCTTACTGAGGTGGGAGCTGAGGTCAGCACAGGGTAACAGGCTTAAACAAGGTCTGGTCTCATCCGCAGGATGGTAGGAAATAGTCTTCCTGAAGGTCTTGCTCACCTAGGGCCATTGGTTCCCCCAGGTCTGTGCCAACCTGGTGAATATTCCACGGATGGCTTTGCACCTTGCCAGCTCTGTGCCCTGGGCACATTTCAGCCTGACACTGGCCGTACTTCCTGTTTTACTTGTGGAGGAGGTCTTCCCACCAAACATCTGGGAGCTACTTCCTTCCAGGACTGTGAAACCAGAGGTGAGCACTTGGCAGCTTGTCTTTTTCTAGAACTGAATTTCCCTTTTGAGTGCCATGGGAGTGAGGCTCCACTCCAGCCCAGCCCAGAGATGCCCTATGTGGTGCCCCAGGGCTGGAGGTTTAGGTCTCCGGTTCCATCCACCCCTGCAGGAACCCTTTGGACAAGGTCTCCCCCTGATGATCAGGGATTGATGAGCAGGTTTTGCACACAAGCTTCCTTGGCTCCTTCCCTCCAGTCCTCCTTCATCCCAGTGCTCTGACCTACATACAGGTCCTTCTCCAGAACCCCACTCCCATAGCCTCTTCCCAGGGAGTCCAGCTTTAAGCCCAGCCTCAGTTCTGCACCCCTTCAACACTCATGAACGTGCTCTGCATGAAGACTTGAGTTGTGATCAGTGATGCCCGATTCTGCACGAACCATAAACTCTTTGAAGATACACACATATCTTGTTCCTTTGCATTTTTCTCAGTGTCGTTTGAATACCACCTAAACTGGCTATTTAGGGAATTAACTGTCGATTAGCCCTAGATTGGTAGAAAAGCGCTACTTGATTTGGGCATAAAATTTTATTTCACGAATTTTGAAACCTTTTGTGTTGCATTTGATAAAAATTAGTCTTTTTTTTTCCTCCTCACCCTCCCCTGGCTCTATAGTTCAGTGTTCACCTGGACATTTCTACAACACCACCACTCACCGATGTATTC
The DNA here is from genome assembly GCF_000696425.1 of Galeopterus variegatus. Lineage (NCBI taxonomy): Eukaryota > Metazoa > Chordata > Mammalia > Dermoptera > Cynocephalidae > Galeopterus > Galeopterus variegatus. The sequence continues at coordinate 416,927 of NW_007726455.1, read as the reverse complement.
GTTGCCCAGCGGGAACATACCAGCCTGAATTTGGAAAAAATGATTGTGTTTCCTGCCCAGGAAATACTACGACTGACTTTGATGGCTCCACAAACATAACTCAGTGTAAAAGTAGGTCTTCCTCTAAGGCTTTTCACAGTCCTGATTAAGAGGACAAGAGTCTGGGTCCAACTTCAGGGTGCAGGGGCAAGGGTCCCAGGCTCATTCAGAACCACAAAGATGTTGCCAGCCTAGCTCACAGCTATGCAGATCAGGGCTGAGGGAGATCAGGCTTGACCCTTCAGGTAGTCACCTTCTTTGATCCTGGTGACTCCCCCAGGCACACTCACAGCTGTACTTGCCTTAGTTTCCTCCCTGGGGCACAATTTCAATTCAGCCTTGTGCAGCATGCATTGTTGGAGGACCTGTTTTATACCAGGCACTCTGATGCCAAGCAAAATGAAAGCTCACAGGGAGCCTAGGCTGTGGGATTGCAGAGGAAAGAGCAATTGACTCTGTAGGAGGAAAGGCTCCTAGAGGACACGAGAAGGTTTTGATGGAGAGGGTTGAGGGAGAGCAGGAGAAAGAGCTTTATGTCTGAGAGAGCAGCTGGGGGGAAGCACAAATTCAGGAAGGTGAAAGGCCCATTGGGAAGAGATCCCTGGATCCGAGTATAGGTGGGAGGGAGGGGGAGCGAGAAAGGGAAAGGAAATGGAATGGAAGAAGAAGGAAGGAGGAGGGGTGGGATTGAGGCCTGTGGCACCAACGACAGGGGTGGGCTTCCAGTAGTGGCTTGGTTATTGCTGGGCTAGGTGCAGATGTCAGGGGGTGTGGCAATAGCCCTCATCACCCACAGCCCTAGCTCAGGAACCTGGGGCCCTTCTTGCTAAGGCTTGCTGGTTGTCACTGGGCTGGTTGAGCATGGGGGGGCAAGCGATGTCGAGACCCTTGGCCCTCCACTGCCCCAGCTCGGGAGAGCCCAGGGTGCTTCCTGCAGCTTCATGCCCCAATTTTTGATAGCTATAGGAGTGCTGTGGTTTGTGACCAAGCTAGAGGTGGCTGTGACAGAAAGACATCATAACTTGTGGCATTTCCTTTTGCAGACAGAAGATGTGGAGGAGAGCTGGGAGATTTCACTGGATACATTGAATCCCCAAACTATCCAGGCAATTACCCTGCCAACACCGAGTGTACATGGACCATCAACCCGCCCCCCAAGCGCCGCATCTTGATTGTGGTCCCCGAGATCTTCCTGCCCATAGAGGATGACTGTGGAGACTACCTGGTGATGCGGAAAACCTGTGCGTCTCACTCTCTGCTTCCCTCCCCTCTAAGGCCAGCTGGGAAGCCTGATGATCTTCTCCCCAGGCTTTAAATGTGAGGAGCAGGCCTAGAACGTCACCTTCATATTAGAACAGAGATGAGACATGAGTTCACAGGGTTTGCCAAGAAACAAAATTTAGACTAAAACCACACATGGAAGGCTCTTGCTGATCCCCAGAGGTAGTGACCCTGCAAGTCAGTCTCCCCCTCTGTGTTCACCGGGGTGTGCTGGACCCTCTTCCACAAGGACACAGAGAACCAGTGAGGCTCAGGCAGTGCTGGCCCCAGACATTGCCTCACCCTGGAGAGCAACTCATGGCTTGGGGACTGAGCAAGGCCAAGGGCATGGTCCAGCCAGGAGGGGACTCGTCCTCCTATCCTGACTCATGGCCCCAGTGTCCAGGAAGGGACACTGCCATCAACACAGCTTAGAGGCAGTGTATAGTGAGTGGGCTCTGCAGCCAGACTGCCTGGCTCTCAATCCCAGCTCCACCTCCTAGCAGTTCTGTGATCTTGGGCATACATTCTGACTCTTTCTGCCCTTCAGTCTCCTCATGTGTTAAAATGAGGATAATAACAGTTGTATCTCATAGGGTTATTGTGAGGACTGAGTTCATATTTGTAAAGCACTTAGAATAATAGTGACACAGGGAGCCACTATATAAATGCTGTTCTTATTAGTGGTTAAAATGTCTGCAGTCAAGTGTAGGTTTGAATACCGAATTTACTACATACTGGCTGTATGACCCTGGGCAAGTACTTAACCTGTCTATAAAAGAGGTAACAATTGCACCAGCTTTCTGCGGTTTTCAGAGGATTAAATGAAATAAAGCCCATAAAATGCTTAGCACACTGCCTGGCCTTAGGAAGCATGAAGTAAATGGTGGTGATGAGATAACAGCAGGTCAGCTCTGGAATTTGAGGGCCCTATCCCCTGCTCCTACAGCAAATGCTGCAATCTGAGCTGCTGCTGTGTGCCTAGCCATGGGCCTTTCAGGCTTACCCTTCCTTGGGACCCCATAATCACTAGCTGAAGCTACTCTGTTTCCAGGACTTTTGACTGTTATAGTGGCTCAGTTGGGCATGAAAGCTCTTGTGCATAACTTGTTTTATGGTTTGAGTTTCATTGTCTGCCTGCTCAGTCATGAGTCTTGAATCCCACCCCCTCCAACTTCCCTTGGCAGCTTCGTCCAATTCTGTGACAACATATGAAACCTGCCAGACCTATGAGCGCCCCATCGCCTTCACCTCCAGGTCAAAGAAGCTGTGGATTCAGTTTAAGTCCAATGAAGGGAACAGTGCCAGAGGGTTCCAGGTCCCATACGTGACCTACGATGGTAAGTGCTGTGCAGCTCAGGCTACAGCACATGGAAGGAGCTTCTCTGCTTTGAACAGAACCAGCTTCCAAGCCAGCTGGTGGATTGCCGACAGGCACACATGCTCAGAAAGGCAGGCAGGATGAAGGGAAAGGACATTGCTGACTCATAAGTGTCAGATTTTAAACAGGCATTTGGGGACACTGACTACAGGGATGAGAAGACGTTGTAGAAAATACATTAAAAGTGAGCACAGCTTGGTGGGTAAGAACATGGGCGTTGGAGTCAGACAGCCTGGCTATACCTCTTCTGTGACTTTGTGTGCTGGTGGATTGCCGACAGGCACACATGCTCAGAAAGGCAGGCAGGATGAAGGGAAAGGACATCGCTGACTCATAAGTGTCAGATTTTAAACAGGCATTTGGGGACACTGACTACAGGGATGAGAAGACGTTTTAGAAAATACATTAAAAGTGAGCACAGCTTGGTGGGTAAGAACATGGGCGTTGGAGTCAGACAGCCTGGCTATACCTCTTCTGTGACTTTGTGTGTGTTACTTGCCATCTCTAAGCGTCATTTTCCTCATGTGTAAATGAGGATACTCATTAGACTTAGTGAGAATTCCTAAAGGACTTGGTACAAGTGCCTGGCACATAGTAATTGCTCAATAAATGTTAAATTCTTATGCCTATGGCTTTTGTATATGGAATCCTGAGGGATGAAGAAAGACCCAAGTTGTAGTCCTGGCTCTGCCACTGATTTGCTGTGTAATTTTGTGTAAGCCAGATGACTTCTCTGGTTCATTTTCTTCATGTACGATGAAGGAGTGGCCCATCTGATCCCTGGGGTCCTACCTACCTTTAAGACTTGGCCAACAAACATTTACTAAGAGCATAAAATGAACTGGACCTTGTCCTGGAGAACCTTACAGTCTAGTGGGATAAAAATCATCTGTTCATTCATGAACTTATTCATCCATTCAACAAATATTTAATGAGTATCTACTATGCCAGGCATTGGTCTAGGTGCTGGAGACAACCTGGTTAGTGACAGAAACACAAAAATGTTGCCATAGATGCTATAACAGGGCATGTACAAAGCACTGTGTGAGCATAGAAGAAGGAGCAGCAGTTAATTGTGCATGGGCTTTTAGAAGGAATAAAGAGATTTAGAAGGAATCAAGAGATTTGGGTCTTAAAAGAACATGTAACTTTTGTAGGCATAAATGAGAAGGAAGAGCATTCAGGGAGAGGGAATGATATAGGCCACAGGATGGAAGCTTTAGCATAAGCCAAAGGATGGAGTAGCTGGCATGTGTGGGAACTGATGAATAGTCTGGTTTGGCCAGTGGGCAGGGTGTATAGGGCTTAGCAGTGAGAAAGGAGACGAGAAGAGAGAGGTGGGGTTAGGCTGTGAAGAGCCTAGAGTGCCAAGCTCAGGAGGGTAGACAATTTTATAGGGAGCCATTGAAGGTTTTTAGGCAGACAAGTACCAAAATTAGATGTCTGGAAAAACAATATTCTATGGCATTCCTAAAAACACATCACATAGTTTATTTCTAACATGTGACAAGAGCTAGGATCATTATCCCTATCCTATAGTTTCCTGAAATAATGTCAAACACCCAAGACAAGGGCTCTTAGAATCTGACTCCTGGGGTGGATGGATACAAATGCCTCCTATGTGGCTCCATTGTGAGAGACAGAGAGCCTCATCTGCCTGGAAGGCTAACTAGCAACCTCTCCTATCCAGAATCAGGAAGGAAGCAAAAAAGACATGGAGACTCCAGAATAAATGTCACCAATGCTCACACATTTTAGTATGGCCGTTCTCAGATCTTTCTTTGTAACACATAAAAGTGCCTTTTTTTTCTTTTTTTGGTTTAAAAAAAAAGTTGGAGCTTGAACCATGGAAATTACATGTAATCATGGTCAGACCCACAAGAGTGTCTTGCATGCATTACAGCAGAAAATAGTTGAAAACTGCTACTTTGGCCATACAGAAGGCCCTTAGGTCTTCACTTACATTCTGTTTTTTAAAAACATGTATTTCAAACAAGTTTAATATCTGCCTTCCAAGCCCAGAAGAAATAGAAATCACATTTAGAAGGTGCAGGTGAAGCTGTTGCTATGAGGCCCTGAGCATTACTGAGAAGCAGGTACGTGCTAAAGTGCCTTTCACATGGTACATTCCTCCTAATCACCCCATGAAGAAGACATGATTCTTTCCCGATTTCAGATGAAGCCACTCAGGCTTATAGATTTAAGTGACTGGCCCAAGGTCACAGCATGACCCAGGATTGACCCAGGTCTTTGGGACTCCAGAGCCTGGGTTCTTACCTACAATGCTTCGCTGCTTTTATAATGACTTGGAGAAAGTGAGAAGACACAGTAGTTCTTAAAAGCAGATGAAATGTTTTTTAAAAGACAACAGTCTGGAAGCATTTGGTGTAGTGGAAGTTTTCTCTAACACCAGAAAACAGCACAGCAATTGACATTCCTAATGGTCAGCTCCCATCACCAAAATGAGCCAGTTCTCTGAGGTGGAGACATTTCAGGGAGGGATTCAAGTTTTAGAAAAACTTGTACTCTTAGTCTTGTTTTAGATTCATTAAATTAAAAGAATAAGCAGAAAGATACCACATTAATAGAGTACCAATACTGTGCACATACCAAATTAGTAATTATGCATGTTATACTATTAATTTCCATTTACCATCTCTTGACTGAGAGAAACTTGTCAAGAGCTCCTCCCACATGACTTCAATGATGTTCTTATAATTTGCTCGCCTTTGTTGCACATGATATGCACACAAAGAGTCTTTTTATTTGAGTCTAGAATTTGGAAAAGATTGTGCTTTGAATTATATCTACAGGAAATAGCATAGACTTTAAAGCGGGGAGGATTTCCATTTGGAGAGGGATTACCATTTGCACTGCATTTAATGTGTGTGTCAGGGACAAAAATTATTAAAGAGAAAGCAAGCATAGTTTTCTTCCTCCCCAGTCAGCCAAATTCTCCCTCCTCCAGTCCCATTCAAATAAAGGAGAGAAGAATCTTGCTTGGTAGGTAAGAAGCTTGATTGATTTACATAACACTAGGTCAGAGAGAAAGGGGGGGTGGTGGTGGAGAGGATGAGCTCCCTAGGGGGTGAGTATAGACAGAGAAGGGAAGAGGACCAAGGACTACGCCTTGGGACCCTCCTATAGTAAAAGGTCAGGGACAGGAGGAAAAGCAAACCTCAGTGGGAGCAATCAGTGTAGTAGGAGGAAAACCAAAGGGCATGGTGTCCCGGAAGCTGAGTGAAGAACTGGATCAGAAAGGAGGGGTGACCAGCCAGATCAAGACTACTGATACATCAAGGAGGATGAGGACCAAGAGTTGACCATTGGGATTTAGCAATATGAAGGTCATTGCTGACCCCAACGAGTAGTTTGGAGGAGTGGTGGGGGCCACCACTGATTGGACTGGGTATAGGAGAGAGAGAGAGGAGAAGAATCAGATACAGTGGGTGTCGACAATTCTTTCGAGGAGTTTTGCTGCAAAGAGGTGCAGAGAAGTGGTAAGGAAGCTAGTGGGAGAAATGAGATCAAGAGAGGGATGGGTCTTGGCTGGATGCACAGAGGGCTCATCTGAGGGAAGAGGGAACAGGAAAGATAGGTGCAGATGCTGGTGTGTGAGTGGAGGTGCTGGTGGGAGTCTATGGAGTGGTAAGTGTTCTGATAGCAGCCACAGGAGGGGCATGTCTCAGAACCTCACAAAAAATGAAAGGAAAAGTGAGTTTGGAAATAACTAAGCCATAAGAATGAAAGATATGTTCTTTATTCCAACAGAGGACTACCAGGAACTCATTGAAGACATAGTTCGAGATGGCAGGCTCTATGCATCTGAGAACCATCAGGAAATACTTAAGGTGAGTACATGCCTCAGGTGCATGGCAGTTATCCACAGGGCTCCCCAAGCACTACTGAAGATCCCTTGCTCCCTGTTGCCACCTTTCAGACACTGAGCCAGCCCTGAGCGAGGTCAGTTTTGTACCTTCACCAGACTTAATTAAAAAAAAAAAAATCAGGGTGCTTTTTTTAGTGTTGTCAAGTGAAGTTGCATTTTTTAATTTGGAAGTTTGTGAAGGGGCAGAGGGAAACTTCCTCATAAATCGAAGCCAGTAGTAAATAGTGTTTTCATATTAGTTCCAAATCATTGAGGATCCCAGGCTCCTTGTTTTTCATACTTAAAAGCTAAAGTTCACCAAAGTTTAGATACCTGTATGTAATTAGCAACAAACACTTGCCATCTCACTAACCTTACAAATATTCCCCAAATCCCAGTGTTGTATCTCATCTAGTTAAGAAAAAGAAAACAATTCTTTATATATTAAATTTTCATTTATAAAAGTAATACATACTTATTATAGATAATTAGGAAAAATAAAAACTGGAAAGAAGATAAAAATCAGAGGAAACAATTTTCACAAAGTGTTTTTCAGCTAATCATCCTACTGCCTAATACTGGGTCATTATAGTTCCTTTGGCAAAATGTCAGAATATTTAAATATTTTGGCCCAGTAACAAAAATTCTGTTCTTTTTAGGATAAGAAACTGATCAAGGCTCTCTTTGATGTCCTGGCCCACCCCCAGAACTATTTCAAGTACACAGCCCAGGAGTCCCGAGAGATGTTTCCAAGATCTTTCATCCGATTGCTACGTTCCAAAGTGTCCAGGTTTTTGAGGCCTTACAAGTGACTCTGCCCACATGCCACTCAGTACAAATGTCCCGCTGTGGGCTTGGTGGGATGGAGCCATCTGCCTTCTGCATGCCAGCTCACAGTCCGGTAGCGCTGCTTCCAGTGTCAGTGACTCCTTAGAGTTCAATGTTTATAGATAATACAGATATTTTGGTAAATTGAACTTGGTTTTTCTTTCCCAGCATTGCGGATGTGGACTGAGAATGGCTTTGAGTGACACCTGCTTCTCCTGCTGTGGGCAGGGGTCTTGCATACAGCAAGGACTGGCTGAGCTGGACTTCAGTCAGCTCAGGTGAGACTCACCTGCCCTTCTTGGTTCTCACTCCTCGCAAGTAGCCTGTAATGGAGAAGAGGCCACAGAAGAGGTGGCTTTGTCTGAAACTTCAGCTTCCTCCGGCCCAGCCCTCCCTAAGGGAGCCCTCTGCACCCAGGTGCTGGCTCTGACCAGGCAGAACAGGCGAGGGGTGGGGGACACCATTCAGGTGCCCTCCAGGTACCATTCACCTACCCTGAGACCTGGGAGGACTCCATTTCTCCACAGCCTTCTCCAGCCTGTGTGATATAAGTTTCACCCCAGAAGCTTGAGTTCTAAGCAGTGATCATTAAAAAATACTTAAAGCAGAAAGAATTAGAAATAAAAAGACAAGTACTAAGCACTTCTGGAGACATAATAATGTACACCTATTGACAGCCTTCTTAGTTGTCAGCTTCCACCTTGCAGCAAGTGCAGATGCTAGTTTGAGCACCTTCAGCTGTGCCATTGGACACTCTGTGGGGCGCTGCCTTAGGGCTCGGACAGTTCAGGTGGGGCGCGATCTCCTTGGTGGATGAGACTCATCTATCGTCATGAAAAGGGGATTTCACCATCCCTGAGGCAGTACTGCCAAAGGTCCTGCTTCCACCAGTGGGCTTCGCACCACAGGGGGCTGGGATGTATTGAGGCCCAGCCTCCACTAAGGGTGGTCTCATTCTCTACTGTAACACACTGCCAGTAGCAGCGACACAAGTCCCGGCCTCGAAGTGCCACACGGTTATCTTACTTTGGGTCAGCACAGTGGGGTCTCATAGTCATTTTCTCCCACATGAACTTGAATTTTTTTTTTTTCCTTTTTGTCTTTTTTCGTGACCGGTAACGGGATCGCAACCCTCGGTGTCACGCCCGCACTGTGCTCAACCAGTGAGCGGACTGGTCTCTATGTGGGATCTGAACCCTCGGCAGGAGCGCCGCCGCGCTCCCAAGCGCCGCACTCTACCGAGTGCGCCACCAGGCCGGCCCTGAACTTGAATTTTTAATATTATTAAATTTTTAAACATTTAAATCCCCAGGCAAAAACCTCATTACAGTGAGAAAAGAATCCTATCAAACAAGCCACCATTTCCCTAAAGGACAGACTGTAACCACAGTGTTTGGTTATTTTAGTAACAATTCTGTACACAATCCTACACCAAAGTACTAAAAAATGTTTAGCAAGTATTTTTGAAGAAAACAAAGACTATTTCATTATTGTTGAACTTGCTTTTCACTTTCGTGTTGTTGGTTTTTTAACCTATTAATAACATTGATTTTTTTTAAAGCCCTAATCAAACTTTTCTTCTTTATTTGGATGGGTCCTAAGTACCTATTTTTGGATTTCCCTTCAAAAGTTTGAACATCCTCATTTTTTAAAAAAAATCATTAAAACAAGCACTTAGAATTTATTATACTGGAACTTGGCCTATATTTCTGAGTCTAAACTAAGATGAAAATTCAAATGTAACATAACCTGAGTTAGTGACCGGACTGATGCAGAGGTGAGCTGAACTGCGTCATGCTGTCCAAGCAGATTAGTAACTTTGTGCTCATCACTGTGTGATTCTGTCTTGCTGATTTCACAAGAAATGTGGGATCACATAGGGACGGGAATGCTCTGGGGGTTGAAAGGAGGGTGCATAAACCTGGTCGCTGGGACCCACCCTCCAGGAGTGGCTCCATGCAGCAGAGCTGTTCTCCTGGTGCAAGCCATGGAGGCCCTCTTCAAACTTCCTCTCTATACCTGTCAACCACCCTAAGAGATGCTACGGTACTGTTGGACGTCTGGCTGGCTGGGGCTGCTGTTGCTGCCTGCTAGACCAGTCAATAAATATTAAACGTCTGTTCTGTGCCAGGCACTGTTCTAGGCCCTAGGGATGCAGAGTAACATGACAGACAAAGTCCCTGCCCTCTACGGAGCTTACATTTTAGGGGGAAGAGACAGACAATGAATAAATAAGTCACAAAAAGTATCAGCTAGTGGAAAGTGCTAAGTTGAAAATTAAAATAGATTAATGTAACATGACTGCGTGGCTACTTTAGCTTTAGAGAGTGTAGATAGCCTCTCTGGGGAAGTGACATTTCAACTGAAAACTAAATGGCAAGAAGGAACCAGCTTTGGAAAAATCAGGAGGAAGAGCATTCCAGATAGAGGAAAACCAAGTGCAAAGACTGTCAGGCAGGAATGAGCGTGTGTGTGTCACAGTCTAGTGAGAAGGTGAATGGCATCAGGTGAGGCTAGAGAACTGGACAGGGGCCAGATCACGTTGGGCTTTGGAATCCAGAATAAGGGGTTTGGGTTTAATGCTAAATATGTTGTGAAGCTTTTGAATGGATTAAAGCAGAGGAGTGAGACAATCTGATTTAAGTTTTTAAAAGATAGCTCTGGCTACTGTATGAATGGATTTTAGGAAGCAGGCGTCGAGGCAGAGAGTTGTAAATAGGCTACTGCAGTAGACCAAATAGTCATCTAGGTGGGAGATGAGGGTGTTGTCTGGATGAGGTAGAGAAGATTCTGGGCATGTCATGGGGAGAGTCAACAGAATTTGCTGATGAGGATTGTAGGGAAAGTGTGAGGGAGAGATGGCTGTCAAAGATGACTCCGAGTTGCTTGAGCAACTGGAAGATGGAAAAGACTGGAGGAGGAGCAGGTTTGGGCCATGTAACAGTTTTACAACATGTCCACAAATTCTTTCATGCTCCTTCCATTTGGGTCTGTGTCCCCTCCCCTTGAATGTGGGCTCTGTGACTGCTTGACCAATATTATATGGCAGAAGTAACATTTTGACAGTTCCCGGACCCAGGACTTAAGACACTAGCAGTTTCCACTTCCTCTCCTTGGGCGACTCACACTTGGAGCAGTAACCATACCTTGAGGCAGCCATGCGGGGAGGCCCTGTACAGAGGAACCTTGATACCCCCTTCCCACCCCCACCCCAGGCCAAGCTTAGCTCCTAGGTGACAGCAGCAAAACCCACAGCTATGTGAGCGAGCCATCTTGAAAATGGATCCTCTAGCCCCACATCAGGATGCCCCAACTGATGCTTCATGGAGCAGTCCCCATTGTACCATACAAAAACTATAGATTTGTGAGCAAAATTAATGATTATTGCTATTTTAAGTTACTGGGTTTTGGGGTGATTTCCTATGCAGTAATACAACAGTGGAAAGTGGGAGAAGACTGAGAGCTCCATTTTGGCCCTTCTAGGTTCAAGGTGCTTATTAGACATTCAATACATTCAAGTAGGCAATTGGTTATATGAAGCCCCAGGACAGGTCAGGGCTGGAATACACATTTTAATGTTGCAGAAGAAAGACATGAGACTTATTCCACATTATGGTCACCTGGAGAAAGTATGTAAATAAAAGACGACCATGAAGCTCTGAATTCTGGGATCCCCTGTTTGGGCACAGGGACCAGGACTTTGAGGAGCTGCTTATTAAGTAAACAGGAAGAGGTCAGAGCTGGGCTTCCATCTTCCCTCCAAAGGAGCTAGTTTTGTGGGTGAACTCTGAACTTCCAGCTGTAGATACTGTTCTTTAGCCATTTACTGAACTGCTGTATCTATGGATTTAGCAATGTTTGTCTTGAGTTTCCAATGCTAATAAAAGAGTATTTGCCTTTTCACACTAACATACAATTATCTTCACTTTGGAAAATTGCTTCCTCTGAATCATTCTCTGAGCTGTTAAGTGTGTCGTCTGTAGGCACTCACTGCATTTAGGTTTGCAGGGTAAAAAAATGTCATGTGGTAACTTGAGAAAGGCAGTGGCTGTTCAGCACAAAGCAAGGACCTGCTTGCCCTCTGGCAGATCTTTGCAGGAAGATGAACCACGGCTGCTGCCTGCTGCAGACTGCTGCAGCTGATGGGCCTGTGCAATGGGAAACCCAGGGGTCTCCTGCCAGGCGCAGCCACCATCTTCTCAACTCAGAAGAGATGCCTCTTACTAGGACTGGCAGTATCTCTGCTTCCTTTCACATGGCAGGATGGGTCCTGAGAGCCTTACCCAAATCTACCGTACTTCTAGTCAGCATTGGGGAGGAAAATGGATTAGCTGCAGCTGGAATAGAGCAGTTCCTCATCAAGATGAGGCAGCTTTCTTATATACGGCCTCCTGCTAGGCAAGCCATTAGCTGCCCTCGAATCCAGGTCCTGGGAGTGGCCAGCAGGACCCATCCACAAGAGATTAGAGGCCAGAGTGTGGCTTCTTTTCTGTAACCATCTTCTACTCCAGAGGCTTGTGAGTCCAGCTCAAGCAGGGGTGTTCTCGTATTTGTTGTACCCTGCTCCTTCTTCCTTTGGGCAGTCCTGATCAGCCTGCAGGAGGCCATTCTTGGTCCAGCAAGGCTGCTCCTGTGATTGACATTTGTGGTACAGGCACAAAGACATAACTATTCAGCAGGGATCACTTTCCAGAGGACACAGTAGGATCAAAATAGAGTTAGAAAATGAAACCACTCTGGGCCGAGCCCGTGGCGCACTCGGGAGAGTGCAGCGCTGGGAGCGCAGCAGTGCTCTCACCGCAGGTTCGGATCCTACATAGGGATGACCAGTTCGCTCACAGCGCTCACTGGCTGAGCGCGGTGCAGCCGGTCTCAAA
>NW_007726455.1:403791-404664 GCF_000696425.1 Galeopterus variegatus | reverse complement strand
GCAGCCGGTCTCAAAAAAAAAAAAAAAAATGAAACCACTCTAATACATAGGCAAGTGGCTCTAGTTGAATAAAAGGAATACAAATTAAACCCACCTACTGCAAACAGTGACAGTAACTCAGTATTGCTTGGTTTTCAGAGTATCTCAGTAAGGGAATGAAACTACAGACCTTAGTTACTAGTAATTCTTTGTTATGTGTTTGCTCATTCATTTATGCAACTTATATTTATTGAGGACCTACTATGTGCTAGGCATTGTAAGAGCTCGGGATACCGCAGTGAGCAAAATAAAGTCCCTGCCCTTGTGGAATTTAGGCAGACAATAAGCAAATGAACATATAATATAAAGCCAAGTAGTGATCAGTGTTATAAAGAAAATAAAGAAGGGCTAAAGGATAGAAAATGAGGTGGTGGGAGGGAGCTGCTATTTTAAACAGGATGAGCTCATCATTGGGGTCATGAATCCAGACCTCACCCAGGGCACTGGCTCTTCAAACCCAGCCTGGCAGCACTGGCCCTGGCAAGCTCCTTTACTCAACCAGCAAGAACTTCACATTTCATGTCATGCCCGGCTGGCCACAGTTCCAAACTGTGAACAAGACATTTTGCAAGCCCTAGAACTGGCACCACCTAGTGGTTGTAGAATGAAGTCAACCTGTGTTTCAGTCTCCCATCTACCTGCTTTGGAGCTTAAATTCCCTTAACTCAGGACAAAATGTTACCCAGTGGGGTGTTGGGGACCAGGGCTATGGTTTGACAACTGGTTGATAGCATGTTGTTTGAGATAGCCCTCAAAGTGTATCTATTTAGATCTTTTCCTTTCTTCTGCCTGGCCTAAAAACTAATGATCAAGTGGGAAGTCATTGATTTAGGT
>NW_007726455.1:370501-403640 GCF_000696425.1 Galeopterus variegatus | reverse complement strand
GGGCACTGGCTCTTCAAACCCAGCCTGGCAGCACTGGCCCTGGCAAGCTCCTTTACTCAACCAGCAAGAACTTCACATTTCATGTCATGCCCGGCTGGCCACAGTTCCAAACTGTGAACAAGACATTTTGCAAGCCCTAGAACTGGCACCACCTAGTGGTTGTAGAATGAAGTCAACCTGTGTTTCAGTCTCCCATCTACCTGCTTTGGAGCTTAAATTCCCTTAACTCAGGACAAAATGTTACCCAGTGGGGTGTTGGGGACCAGGGCTATGGTTTGACAACTGGTTGATAGCATGTTGTTTGAGATAGCCCTCAAAGTGTATCTATTTAGATCTTTTCCTTTCTTCTGCCTGGCCTAAAAACTAATGATCAAGTGGGAAGTCATTGATTTAGGTAATTTCAAACTATCAACAATGCTCTGAAACACACACATACACACAGCATGAATATTCATTTGTTGTTATGGCCTAGGCACCAGGGTATGCTGGATATATACTGCCAGGGGAAAAAGACAGGGGGAAGAAGAAGTTGAAAAATGATGAGAAAAAAATCAAATTGTAATCTTGTGAAATGTTTCACCACTTGTAGTGCTGGGGGCTCGCTCCCACACCCCCTGACTTGGATTGTTCTATGATCCTACATTCTATCCTAGGACTGAAGGATTACTATGAGGCCTAGTTTGGAGTTTGATGTCTTTTCTCAACAAAATGCAAAAAGTAGAAATAAATACAAACCTACCTCAAATCTGAGCTTTGGAGCTGGCTTTGCCTTATTACACGTTTTGAGGTTGAAAAAAGTTAATAGTTGCTGAGCAGGAACTGAAACTGATGCTGCAGGGAAGACAGAGGCCAGTAATGTGTGCAAGGTGGTGAAGAGTGTGAGCTGGGGGTGGACCCTACCCTGGCCAGACCTGCTGAGCCCAGCCTTTTGCGGCCTTGTGGGCCGCCTACCATGTGTGACCACAAATTGGTCATCGACACACCATGCCAGTGTAGCTGCATGTATATGATACCTGGTCATGGTACAAAGATGTGGATAATGTAGCACATTGGAACCCCAGTGTTTGTTCCGGGTGTCTTGGCTTGAGGAAGGCAGCTTTCAGCAGCTACATCATGTACCTAAACTGTAGTTTTGAGTAATGTGGGTACAAGTACAAAAGACTTGGTAAACCTTCACTCAGGGCTCCCCATGAGAAACTGGGGTGACTCAAGCAGCATCACTCGCTCAATGTTCCCCCTCCCAGTATTCTTAATGTATTTTTTTTTTGACAATCTGTTCTGTTTATTGCAGTGAGAGGTAATTTCTCTAAGATTTATGCTTCATAATGCTCATTTCTGCAGAACCAGGATTTGTATCTCAATTCTGCCACTTATTAGCTATGTGACCTTATACAAGTTACTTAACTTCTCTGTGCCTCAGTTTCCTCCATATGGTTAATAATGGTAGTAACCTACCAGATAGAGCTGTTGTGAGAACTGAATGTGTCCACACATAGAAAACTCTTGAAATACTGCCTGGCATGTGGTAAGGGCTAAGTAAATGTTAACTATTATAATCATCATCGTCATCACCATTGTCATTATTACCTCCCGTGTCTTGAGATTTAAGAAGTTAAGCCCAAGATACATCCTTTAAAGGGATTCGTCCTCTGCTGGTTTCTCCCATTTCACTGAAAGTCCTTTAATTACAGGTTTTCTAGTGGGATGTGTTCTAGAAACAGAACAGTTAAGATTTTGAAGCAGGAATGAATGGCTACAAGGCCTGATTCGGGTTCTCACATAAAATGAAAAACCGTATTCTCCAGAGCTGGGAAGGTGAAATGAACTCCTCCAGTATCCAAATACAACTTCTTTCAAATTGGGAACAGCACACACACACTCACAAGTGCACATACACGCAGAGGGCTGCCAATCCTTCATCTTTCCTTATTTCGAATTCTTAGCCTCTGGTGCATGAAGATGTTAATATATCTCCTTGCTGAGCTCAGAATCACATACTCTCCAGAACTGCGTATTTCAAGTTTGATGTTTCCAGCATGGTGAAGTCTAACTTCTGACTCCAGGAAGGCAGTGCTCAGGGCTGTTGGAAAGTAAGGTCAATGAAGACCCTCTCTTTAGCAGGATGTGAATAATTTGCATGACCCACTATAGTCAGTGGGACAAAGTCCCTTTTTGAGACATGAGGACACAGGCCTGGCTAAGGTGAGTGTGACCACTGTGTAGCATGTGCCTTGGAGAGCACAGAACTCAAAGAGAAATGTGCTGATGAAGTGTAGATAGCCTGAAAAGAAAGAATTTCATCTTTTTAAAAAACCATGATGGAAGAGAAAAAAAAAAAAAAGCCAGTAATTATACAGTGGAGAAATCAAGCAATAACTTGACCAGATGATCAAAATTAGCATCTCCAGTAAAGAACAAATGGATATCATGGCCTCCAGATGGGAGGCCCTGAGAAGAACATAACATCATCACCTGTACCATACTCAGTCCAAGAATGCATACCTCAGTCTAAATATAAGGAAATGAGACAAACACAAAATGAGGAATGCTCTATTTAAAAAAAGAGAGGGGAGTTGAAAAACAAATAACTTGCACATTAATGAAATTAATAACTTTTTTGCTTCAAAGGATACCATCAAGAAAGTGAAAAAGCAACCCACAGAATGGGAGGAAATTTTTGCAAATCTTATGTCTGACAAGGGACTTGTAGCTAGAATATAAAAAGAACTCTTACAATTCAAAAATAAAAAGACAAATAACTCAATTTTTAAAATGGGCAAAGTATTTCAATAGACACTTTCCAAAGAAGATAAACAAATGGACAATAAGCACCTGAAAAGATGCTCAACAGCATTAGCCATCACGGAAACGCAAATCAAAACCACAATGAGGGCCGGCCCGGTGGCGCACTCTCCGCTGCTTGGGAGCGTGGCGGTGCTCCTGCCGAGGGTTCGGATCCCATGTGGAGACCAGTTCCGCTCACTGGCTGAGCGCGGTGCTGGCGCAACACCGAGGGTTGTGATCCCGTTACCGGTCAGTAAAAAAGACAAAAAGGGGAAAAAAAAAAAAACCACAATGAGATACCATTTCATCCCCCATCAGGATGGCTGTAATCAAAAAGACAGATAATAACAAGTGTTGGTGAGGATGTGGAGAAACTGGAACCCTCTTACACTGCTGTGCAGATGTCGCTGTAGACTGGGTGCCCCCCATCCCCCTGCCCATTGAAGCTTAAATCCCCACTGTAACTGTTGAGGGTGGAAAATGCTATTATGGTAATTTAAAGGAGGGGCCTTGAAGAGGTGATTAGATTGTAGGACCGTGTAGTAGTGAATGGATTAATAATGGCAGTCATGGGCATGGTTCTGAGGGCTTTAAAAGGAGAGCACATGAGAAGTTCATTCTCTCTCCGCTCCATCATTTAACAATGTGATACTCTGCAACCACTGAAGTCTTCACCAAAGAAAGCCTTCACCAGACGTGTTTCCTGGACTTTGGACTTCCAGCCTCTGAAACTATAAGCAATACTTTTTTTCTTACCAAGTACGCAGTACCAGATATTTTGTTATAAGCAATAGAGACAAATACAGATGTAGAATGGTGCAGCTGCTTTGGAAAGCAGTGTGTTAGTTCCTGAAAAGGTTAAAAATGAGTTATGATATGGCCCAGCAATTCTACCCAAGACAAATGAAGACACATGTGCACAAAGACTTGTACACCAAAGTCCATAGCAGCATTAATTATAATATCTAAAAGATAGAAACAACTCACATGTCCATCAACTGATGAACAGCTAAACAACATGTGCTGTATCCATACAATGGAATATTATTTGGTCATAATGAAGTACTGATACATGCTACAATATGAATGAACTTTGAAAACATTATGATAAATGAAAGAAGCCAGTCACAAAAGACCACACATTATGATTCCAGTTATAAGAAATGTCCAGAATAGGCAAATCCATAGAGACAAAAAATAGATTACAGGTTGTCCAGGGCTAGAGAATTAGGGAGGAAATGGGGAGTAACTGCTGATAGAGTTTGGATGTATTGTCCCCACCAAAATTCATGTGGAAATTTGATCCCCATTGTGGCACTGTTGGAAATTGGTTGAGTCTTGGGGGCGGATCCCTCATGAATGGATGAATGTTTTCCCTGGGGGAGAAGGGATTAATGAGTGAGTTCTCGCTCTGTTAGTTCCTGCGAGAGCTGGTTGTTTAAAAGACCCTGGCACCTCTTCTCTCTCCCTTGCTTCCTCCCACCATGTGATCTGCTTGTACCTGCCAGCTTCCTGCCACTTTCCACCATGAGTAGAAGCAGCCTGAGGCCCATGCCAGATGCAGCTGTCCCAGAATCAAAAGCTAAATAAACCTCTTTTATTTACCAGTCTCAGGTATTTCTATTATAGCAACATGAAACGGACTAATACAACTGCTAACAGGTATGTAGTCTCTTTGGGGCCATAAAAATGTTCTAAAATTCACTGTGGTGATGGTTACACAGCTCTGTGAATATGTTAAAGACCATTGAGTTGTATACTTTAAGTGGGTGAATCATATGATCTGTAAATTATATCACAATAAAACAGTTACTAAAAGTGGGGGTTGTGTTCTTCAAAAATTTCAGTATCATGAACAAAGAAAGCTATGGAAATATTCCTGATTAAAGGAGTCTAAAGAGACATGACAACCAAATATAATACCTGAGCCTACCTGGATCCTGTACTGGAGGAATATGTTACAAAGGACACTATTGGGTCAACTGAAAAAAACTGAAACATCAATAGTAGTTTAGATAAAAGTATTGTAGCAATATAAATTTATGAAGTTTATATCTGTACTGTGTTGCATAAGAGAAAAATCTCTATTCTTAGGAAATACACAATAACGTGTTAGTGGAAAAGGTGATAATGTGTGTAACATATCCACAAATGGATTAGAAAAAAATTGTGTGTGTGTGTGTGTGTTGTGTGTGTTGGAGGAAGGAAATGATACAGCAAATGAAGTAAAATATTAATAACAGGTAATCTGGATAAAGGATATACAGGTGTCCTCTGTCTTATTTTTATGTTTGCAACTTCTTGTAAGTTTGAAATTGTTTCCAAATAAAAAGTTTTAAATAATTGCAAATGACATTTCTGTCTGGGCAGTGTAGAGCTCAGTGAAAATAGGTCAGTGTGAATGCTATCAATTGTTTTTTGTTTGTTTTTGGCAGCTGGCCAGTACAAGGATCGAATCCTGGACATTAGTATTGGCACGATGCTCCAACCAACTGAGCTAAGGGGCCAGCCCTCAGAGGGAATGCTGTGAGTGTGAGTGTGTGTACATGTCTGCATGCCTGGGAGTCTGCATGGTTCACGGAGCGCTTCATCTCTCTACTGCCATTTGCCCCCAGGCCCTGTGGTTTGCCCAGTGAGAGCCACTGACCTCTCACCATCACATCCAAGCAGAATGCTTACTTACTTAAGGGAAAGAGAAGCCCTCTGTGCTCCTAAGGTAGACAGTGGCTACCGGTGTGAGCTGCCCTGCAGGCTTTTTCCCCTCTGGCTGGGGTTGACATAAAGAGATACAGAACAGGCAGGTCAGGCCTAGGCTTCACTGTATTCCGAGAGGCTTGCCATCTTCAGAGGTCTTATTTCCATATTGAAGTGTTCTCCACTGGCCTCAGGAGGGCCACTCCTTTTCCAGGTTCTCTACCTATGTTGGAGAAGGGAAGGCCCTAAGGTAGACAGTGGCTACCGGTGTGAGCTGCCCTGCAGGCTTTTTCCCCTCTGGCTGGGATTGACATAAAGAGATACAGAACAGGCAGGTCAGGCCTAGGCTTCACTGTATTCCGAGAGGCTTGCCATCTTCAGAGGTCTTATTTCCATACTGAAGTGTTCTCCACTGGCCTCAGGAGGGCCACTCCTTTTCCAGGTTCTCTACCTATGTTGGAGAAGGGAAGGAAGGAGGAATAGCACTCATACTTATTAGGGGCTCACTTCATGCCAGGCCCTGTACTTTACATATTATCTTATTTAAACTGAACAGAGCCCTGCAAGATGGGTAAACTGAGGCTCAGAGAGCTTTGGTAACTTGGCCAAGGCCCCACAGCAAGCAAGGGGCAGAGCCAGATTCAAAGCTAAGCCTAGGCTCCCCCCACCCCGCCAACTCCCACCAGATACTCTTCCTTCAGATACTGAGACGTTTTTCCCCTTCTTCTCCTCATATGCTGTGTGATTTGAGGTCAAAGCCTGTCCTCATCCCCCAAAATGAAACCAAATTGTTGCTGACAGGAATGGATCCAAAAGACACAGTTAACTTTGGAAAACAGCAGTGGGGCTGCTATCAGCCCTAGTTTTTCAGGTCATGGTGATGCTGGGAATCACTCTGAAGGAAGAAGACAGAAATATCTCTTGTCTTTGCTTTAACCTGCCAAAGTAGACACAGCTTTCAAGACTAGAGATAAGTCATAGGCACCATGTTGCCAGAGATCCTGGCACACATCTGGCACCTGCAGCAGACAACTGTTTGAGGAATCTGCCTGGCAAAGAGCATAAGGCTGGTGGGGAGGACATCGGAGGAGCACAGGGGCTCTGCAGCTATAAGGATGGGGGTAGTGAGCGGCCATTCTAACTTCCAGTGTATGGCCAAGGGCAATATGCATGGATGGGAAGAGAAATGGGATGGAAATTCCTTGGCAGTCTCCCCTTTCACCTCTGCTCTTCTCCTCTATTTCCCCAGCTCCAATACTCATCCTACATCCCATTCTCAGAAGCCTCCCTGTTAGGTGGAGACCCAAAGGAGGGTTGCTGGGAGAGTAGTTTGTAAGCCTAAATCTGCTGACAGACATCAGCTAGGAAGAGCCGGCAAAAAGGGCATCAGCTCAGAGGAAAGCAGAACTGAAACACAGTGATAATGTCATTTGAGCCCTTGGATCCAGCCATGGCTGAAACTCCTGTACTTTTTAATTAAGTGAACCAAAAAATTGCATTTTTGTTTAAGAAATTTTCAATTGAGTTTCTGTCACTTCTCAGTAGAATAACATGAATAAAATCCAAACTGAAACAGCAGTGGCTTGTCTAGTATGATTCTCAAGTACAGATCCTCTAAAACAGCCAAGGTAGGATGTAGAGAACTTTAGAACAGAGCCACTTGTCATGGTAAATCCAAAATCCAGAGACATCTGGGAGAGGAAGAGAGCTGGCCAGGCCTTGTCTCAGGAGGCCACAGCTGCAGGGAAGGAGTAAGATGCTTAGGTCTGTCTTTTGTGCCTGGAGCTCTATAAGGAGGCTTGGAGGAAGCAAAGACCAGGCCCCCTCTGAGGGCATGGTAACCTACAGGTATTCCTGAGGCTGTCCCAGGTACGGATGGCAGCTACCTTCTGCTGAGCCCATGCTACATGTCAGACAATGTACACTGTGTATTATTTCATTTAATCCTCATAGCACCCCTGAGAGGTAGAGATATTACTGGCACCATTTTCTAGATGAGGAACTGAAAGCTCATGGTGGTGAAGTAACTTACTGATCAGTGACAGAGCAGGGATTCAAACCTAATGTATTGAACTCCAAAACCTGTTCTTCTATCCACTATATTTTACCTCCTTTAAGATGGGTCAATGGGGCAGGGGAGGTTGACTACATGGAGAATTCATAATAATCTTTTCTGTGGGTACAACCCTTGAGAGTTTACAAAGCACAATTGTACATGCAATCTCACTATGTCCATTTTACAGATACGGAAACTAAGGCTCAGAGGTAGGAAGTGACTTGCTCAAAGTCATTTGGGCAAATTGGATCAACCACCCAAAGGTGACCCTCCTGAAAGTGAACAGCCAGTCTGTCTTCAGAAACTATCATGTATGTGCAGAGTAGGGGGTGGGAGGGAGCTGACTTCACCACACTGACCCACGCTTAAGGGCAGTGATGGTATCAGTCTAGCTGAGGAGGGCCTCTGACATGTGAGGGGACCTACCAGTATTATGGCCACAGATCCAATTGCAAAACACAAATCCCACTACAGCAAAGAGCTCTGAATTGACAAAAAGATTCCCAGCTCCAGCAAGGCCACATTTATTTTTCAGCAACACTTGATATGGCCAAATTCCAGTTAGACCAGAGAGATTCAGCTTCCTGGTGTTCCCAGGAGATCTAGCTATGAAAATAGTCCCTTTCTTCTGTCAGGACATCCTCAGTGAATAAGGCTGCTGGACTGAGCTGAGTGGCCTGGGGAAAGGGATTCCAACTCCTCCCTCAGAGTTTCTCCCTGTCTGGCTTCCTCCCTGAGGAAAGTAGCTGTCCCAGCCCAAGTCCCAAGTGCCCTCACTTTTGGGCCTGTTCTGATGCTTTGCCAAGCTCAGATGCACCTGTCTGAGAGAGACAAGGCAAAGCTGTCTTTCACTGTTCCTTGGGTGACCTGCACCTGAAGGAGCGACCAGGCAAGGATCCAGGCAATGGAACAGAAGGGGCCAGGGCAGCCCCACTGTTGTTCACTGCTGGAAGTATGCCAGGGGACTGGAAGGTGAGCAGCAATCCCACCTGTCTCCTTGAGACCCTGCCTGGGAAGGGGGACATGGGAGTGAGGAAGCAGGGAGGAACCCAGCCCTGGGGCTTCCTTGAAGCCAGGTGAGGGGTCTTATGGATTTGTTTTCCCATGAGCAGTCTATGCTCTTCAAAACTGGAGCAAGAACAGAGGGAAAGAAGCAGGTTCCTGAGGTCAAACCCAGTCCTTCAAGGTCTGGGAATTCCAGCACAGGTTCTAGGAGCAGACCCCACCCAGCTCTACCACTTGTTTTCCCTGGGCATGGCCTTAACTTTTCGCCATACTTAAACTCGTGTTTATTGACAGCCTTCTATGTATTAGGCATCCAATGATAAGCAAAAAACGACTCAGTCACCTTCTTGGAGTTTACAATCAGTGAGAAAGAGGAATGTTAATCAAACAACCAGAACCCATCCCCCAACCCTCGCTCCCTACACACATACAAAGTGAAATATCCAGGAGATACATAGCATATAATTAAGGAGAATTCACCTTCTCTGGAAGGTCAGAGAAGGGCTTCCTAAAAAAGATAATGGAACTGAAGTCTGGAAGAAGCATAGGAATTTACCACAGAGGGTAGGAGGGGCATTCCATGCAGTGGGG
Organism: Galeopterus variegatus; assembly: GCF_000696425.1. NCBI lineage: Eukaryota > Metazoa > Chordata > Mammalia > Dermoptera > Cynocephalidae > Galeopterus > Galeopterus variegatus. The sequence goes on along the minus strand of NW_007726455.1, from coordinate 394,510 downwards.
ACAGGGTGTTCAAAGGCAAGAGGGAGAATGGCTCCTTCAAGGAACTGGAAGAAGGCCGATGAGGCTGAAGTACAGAGAGGAGAGACAGGTGGGAGTAGACCATGCAAGAATGTGGGTTTTTCTCTCAAGAGCAAGAGGAAGGCTTTGGAGGTGCTCTATGCAGGGAGGTGAGATGATCACTGGTAGTTTGAGAAAAACAACGGATTGGAAGGGAACCAGGGGAGGGGGCATTCAGGAGGCCAGTTAGGAGGTCTCAGACATTCGTCTATAAAATGGAGTTAATGATGATACTGTCTCCTAAGCTGTTGCCAGGATTCAATGAGATACTGCATTTTAAGTGTTTATTACAGTACCTGGCACATAGTAAAGGCTCAATAAATGTCGTTATTGTTACTTGTCCTGTTGGTTCTCTTCAGAGTGCAGATCTTTCTGATTCATGCCTGTTCCTGTGAGATGGGGTGGAGAGAGTAGATGTGATGGTTCCCAAGGTGGAAACATAGTTTGTACCAAGTCACAACGTCTAGACCAGAATCCAGGAGCTTAAAGGCCCCATTAGAATATCTTGAAAATATAATGATTCACGAAGAAAAGCGGGTTCCAATTGCTCCCACAAAAATGCTGGAGAGACGGGTGAAAGACCCTCTCGACGGTAAGCCCTAGAGTCTGCTGAGAAAAACAGGTGCTTTTCTGTCGGAGTTCCAAAGAGCAAGGTGTAGGGCTCGCCGTCGTGTGCAATCTCGCGGGGGCGAAGACCCTCCTCACTCCCCAAGCCGGGCGGACCCGCTGGCTTCCGACGGTGCTCGGTAGCACTGGCCGGGCTGGAGCAGAGGGTGCCAGGAGGAGGAGGGTCCCCGAGAGGCTGCCCCCTCCCCAGTCACGTGGCCCAGTGGGTGGGGACCGACCTGAAGTTGGAGAAATCCAGAGCTCTCCCAACTTCGGAGCTCGCCGCCCGTCCTCCAGTGCCCGGGCTGTGGTCGGGGGCTGCGGGAGGGTGCGCGGAGGTGCGGATCTGTGAAGGCGAGCAGCGGCGCGGGCGGCGGGACTCGGGGCATGGCCCGGCTGTCGGTGATCCCCGGGTCAGCCACGGCGTGGACAGGTGAGCGGGACCCAGGGGGCGGCGGCTGGGGTGGGAGAGGCTGCTCGGGCATTGGGCCCCACAGCCCATCCCCGTCCAGGGGTGCAGGGCACCCACACGGGAGGGTACGGTTGGGTGAAGCGGCCGTTGCGGACAGTCGCACCAGCGCCGTCCCCTCCTCGTCCGCTTTCCCCTGGGTTGGGGTGGCGCCGCGGTGGGCAGCGGACGCCGGCAGCAGGGCAGCCTGGCCCCGGGCGGGGGCGCTGTGCCGGCCCCGCCCCCCGTGCGCGCACTGGCTGCTCCCCGTGACGTCACGCTCGGCTATAAAAGGCGCGCGGCGCTTGCGGCGCTGGAGGAGCTCGAGGCTGAGCGCGCTGGGGGGCGGCAAGCGGCGGGCTCCTCAGCGATGTTTTACTCAGGGCTCCTCACCGAGGGCGGCCGCAAGGACACCGACATGCGGGAGGCGGCGTCGCTGCGACAGCAGCGCCGAATGAAGCAGGCTGTGCAGTTCATCCACAAGGACTCCGCCGACCTGCTGCCCCTGGATGGCCTCAAGAAGCTGGGCTCTTCCAAGGACACGGTGAGCCCCCGCGGCCGCGCCCCTCGGGATCCCCGCCGCCGCTCTCGCCCCGGCCCTCGCGGGCCCCGTCACGTTTGCGCCGAGCCGTCTCCCCAGCCCGACCATTGCCGCTTTCACTGAGTCACCGGCCCGTCGCTGTCCGCTGTCTCGGTGTCACGGATTCCTCCCCATCCGTCGTAGCCTTTCTAGCTCTGCCTCCTCCCTTCGTGTCTCTCTAGAAGGAAGAGACCCTGCCCTGCCCTGAGGTTTCCTTTCCTTTCCCTTATACCGAATTTAGTTCATGGGGCTTGAGTCTCGCATCAAAAGCAGCTCCCGCTGCGTGGCCGGTCCTATAACCCAGACAGAGGTGACTCCTAACGGGTTTGTGAGAAGGCAAGAGAAAGAAGTGGAAAGGAGGTTTCTTGACAGTCACCTTATCCACTTGACTTTTGTTGAATCCATTGTCCCCTTATGCAAAATCTTGTTTGGTTTTGGTATTGGCTACCTTTGCCCTTCCATCCTGAGAGGGAAGAGAGAAAAGGGGTCGGACTTCCCGAACCCCAAACATCTCTTCATTGTTCTCACCTCTCCTCCTCCAGCCCTACACACAAGGAGAGGGTAAAGGGAGGAAACCAGGCTGCTCCGTCTCACTGACCACCTAATGTGTGGAGCTGGGGCTAGTGCAGAGGTTTTTTGTTTTTTGCTTTTTTTTTTTTTTTTCTTTTTTCTAGCAGTGTTGTTCTTGGCGTTAAGTGGGAGAAGCCCCAGACTGGGGGCCTGGGTTCAAAGACTATACCGTCCTGTCTGTAGAATAAGGATGGATGGCAAAGGGTTACCAGTATAAAGAACTATATCTGACTCTCATCCCACAGTCATTGCAGTGGTGCTGGGCCAAATTTATGTTTAGCTTTTTGTTTTATCTGGAGTTTTCTTGTAGTTGTTTTTTTGAATTTCACAATTTACTTTATTATTCATCTGGGCAGTGATTTATGAAATATTAAGTGTCTCTTACATGTGAAATAGGTGCTGTGCATAATTTTTCTAGTATTTTTATTTTGAGCTTTTGAAACATTTAATTTTGGATGCCTTTGTCAGCCCTGGTTCACTGAAATTGCCATTTCTGACTCCAGGATGGCAATGAAGGGCAGAGCTTCTGCATCCCCTTCCTTTTTATTTTATTTTTTTAACAGTTCTAATGACACGCAGATACCAATATCAGATTTTCCCTCCCTGCCTTTAGTTACTTATGTGCAGGGGATGTCTACTCCAGTTATCTTCCTCTGTTTTTAAAAAGTTATTTTTTTCTGCAGAAGCCACAGGATAGTCGGTCTGATTCATGATAACCCAGACCGATGAGTGACTGAAATGTATTCCTACAAAAGAGATAACTGTCTCTTCCCTTCTCTCACTTTAAAGCTATCTAAGTTCATCTAGCAAATCAGGTCCATGTCTTCTTTCCTTCAGGCCAAGTCAATAAAGAGGGAAGTATTAGAAGAATTAAAATGTGGACTTTTTTCATGCCGGATTTAAGATATAGACATTTGTTTGTTCTGGGTCGTCAAGGAGTTCCCTAGCCTTGAAGAATTACTTCTGCATCCTTCTGTCTAGGATTCCTTATAACTACTACGTGCTATGTAAGAAGAATTCCATCTGCTTTCATGACTCCAGTTTGCTTCAGTTTAGCCACCAGGTGCTGATAGCATAGAGCATAGGCAGCAGGCTGCAAAGAGGAAGCATCCTCAAGAGGTAGGGTATTGCCATGGTTGTGACACATAGCAGTCGACTGTGAAGCCCTGAACCATGGTTCACACTTTCTATACTCCATTGTCATGGAGGTGATCCCCCCACCCCACTGTTCTAACACCTTTTATGTGCAAGTAATTGCACAGAAGAGCCAGAACAGGTCACAGAAACCAAGGCAGACTGTCATAGGTTTAGGAGATCTGCAAGTGCTGGGGTGAGGCAGCATGGTTAAGCTCTCTTGGGACTGATGTTGCAGCCTCAGTACAATCTTAGAAATGTCCTTAGAAGTACAGTCTTATCCCTTCATTTTATAAATACATCAGGTAAGATAGACCAGTGTTGACTCTATTTTCTCTCACTGGGAGTGAAATTTGGAGGATGCTAGATTTAGTTAATTAGTTCTTATTTAAAGTAGTTGATAGTACAGTCTCAATAGAAGGGGGACAAGAAAAGGGAGGGATGGCACCAGAGGGAGAGGACAAATTAGTTTTAACTGACTCTGGGATTTGAGTCAGTGTGAAGATTGTGGGTTGTTTTTCCTCATACAAGTAACTTATATTTGAATTATTCAGCTGGGTTTTCTGAATAATCTACCTCTTACCATGCTGTTTTTGTAAAGTTCACCGTTTGATACAAACCTATCAGCCCTTTCTGGATTGGCAAAAGGGCACCCATTGGCAATCAAAGGTGGTCATGTTCTCTTGGCCCCAGGAAAGTGCTTTCACCCTATTCCTATATGGTGGAGTTGGCTGCTAGAAAGTCTGCTGTGGAAATTAATCATTTCTTATGTCCGGCTCTCTTATTTTGTTTATCCTTTAATCTTGTATTTTTTAAATCTGTATTAGATTAAATCCAGAGCATAAGTTTAATGATATTCCATTTGATTTATTATTTTTTTAAAAAATGATGAAGCCGGAGAAAAATGTCTTCATTCTTAGAGTTTTATCTATTGTACTTTCTCTTGTAGCTACCAGGTTCATAAAAGTTCTTCTCATTGTGCTAAGGACTTTTTAATTTTTAAAAACAGTCATATCATGTGATAATATACTGTTTTTCCTATATGATGTTATTACTGACCATATATTCATTAGGCCATATCCTTACTTGTCTGGAAATAGAGGAAGTTTTTCTTTCCCCCATGAGTTATTCTGTTTATAACCAAATGCTTTAGCAAAACTGATAAGAATTAGGAATGAAGGCCAGGGGAAGGATGGTCGAACACAGTGATGCAAACTGACCATGAAATACCTGATCTGAATCTCTGTCAATTAGAGCAGCTCTGGTTGGTGCCCTATTGATTAGCCATTCATATTGCCACAAGACGACCATAATGCCACAAGTCTTGGGCTAGAGAGCTTTGGAGCCTTAGAAAAGGAGCATGAAATACCAGTATAACATCAGGATCTGGCACAAACTGAAGATTTCCAGGGCTGTGATTGCATCCTAGTTATGGCAAACATTTGAACATTTGCTGTGTTCAGGACACAGTCTAGGTGCTAGGAACACAAAGATGAAGATAGATAAGTTTCTCTCTATTAGGAGTTTATAGGTTAGGGGGAGGAATAGGACAGATTAGTTAATTTATTATGCAGATATTTATTGAGCACCTCTTGCTTGTCAGGCAAAAACCTAGATAGTGATCCAAAATAGAGTTCCTGCCCTCATGGAACTTGTATTCTTGTGGGGGGAGGAAGCAGAAAATAAAATCAAGTAAATTTATATTATATCAGGTAATAATCAGTGCTATGGAGAAAATATGTCAGGGTAAAGGAGGGCAGTTGCCAGTTTGGGGTGGGATGGAGCCTTGCTATTTTATGCAGGGGGATCTGGGAAGGCCTCTCTGATAAGATTACATTTCAGGAGATACTGAAGGAAATGAGGGAACAGATTATCTCTGGGAAGAGTATTCTAGGCAGAAGGAATAGCAAGTGCAAAGGCCTAAGGCATCTGTGTGCTTGATATGATTGAAGAATTGAAAGAGGGCCAGTGTGGCTAGAGCAAAATGAGTAAGGAGGAGGATGACAGAAGATAACATTAGAGACGTAGTGGGAGGCCAGACTTCTTAGGGCCTTATAGATCATTGTGCAGGTATGTGGCTTTTAATCTGAGAAGGGAAACCAGTGGAAGATTTTGAGCAGAGGGGTGACATGACATGACTTATTGTGTAAAAAGATTAATCAGGCCACTGTGTGGATTAGATTGAGGGGCAAGAGTAGAAGGAAACTGATTTGGAGGCAATTATCCAGTAATCCAGGTGAGATGGTGCCTCAGAGCAGTGCGATAGCTATTAAAGGGCCAAGGAAAGATCAGGCTCTGGATCTGTTTTGAAGGCAGAGTGGACAAATTTAGTTGATGGATTGGATTAAGGGTCTGAAAGAAAGAGTGGCCAGGGATGACCTCATGGTTTTTGAAGTAGAAATTGGAAGAACAGATTTGTCATTTACTGAAATGGGGGAGCAGGTTGGGGATAGTGAATAAGAGTCAGGAGTTCTATTTTTGAACAAGTTGAGTTTGAGATCTCTATTAGTTATTCAAATGTAGATGTTTAGTGGACAGTTCCACAAGAAGATAAAGAAATCACCAGGCAGCCTATGCCATTTGCCACGATGTTACAGTCAATAAGTGCTAGAGGAGTTCAGTGGAAGAAGTTCGGTGGCCTGGTGTGATGATAGGCATGGAGACCAACATCTGATACAGCTTCACCATTTCCTGTGAGCCAGCTGACTGTAAGATGGTATGGTGAAAAGCCTGCCTCCAGAGGGTGTTCAGTAGAACCTCAGAGTAAGAACAATTTTGAAGGTTATCTGGTCCCAATTCCTCAACCATTTGTGAATCCTTTCTAAGAAAAATGCAGCCTCCTGAGCCTCTGGGAAACCACCATCTCAGACCAATCCACGAAGCAGACAATAATCAGGAATAAAGCTATTTTCTTTGGAATAACATGTCCGTTGGGTCACGAGGCAAAGTCAAAGAAACAGAACACAGAAGGCCTGGGGCAATGTGACAGCCTGCCTTAGGGAGATTCCCATATGTTTTTGAGCAACTGCAAACCCAAGGACAATCTGTCTGTGTTCCCATGGGGTAGAATGTGTTGTGTATTCACGTGTTGTTTAATCAGCTGGTAAGCAAAGAAGAGAAGGCACAGATAGTGCCCTTTTAGATTTCCAAGGTCAGAAATAGAGACATGTATACTGGGCTTGAATCAGGAGTGTATGCTTATTTATTGACTGTGTATGAGGGCTGAAATGGAGTAGGATGATTTCAGGCCCTTTTAGGGAAAAACAAAAATTGAATATCCACCTTGAATTTTAGGCTATGTGTGCGAATTTAAAGTACATAAATACACATTCATATACTCAATAACATTTGAATGCTTTATATCTGATGTGGTATTAAATGCTTTATTTGGATTATCTCACTTAATCCTCACAAAAGCACTACTAGATACTATCTTGAACTCAGCTCTGTCTGACTACAAAGTGTATGTTTTTAAGCACTACTCTAAGTTAAACCAAAGTTTGGTTATCAAGCTTTTTATAAGGACTGGACAGTAAATATTTTCAGCTTTGCAGGCTGAACAGTCTCTGTCTCAACTACTTAACTCTTATAGTACAAAAGCAGACATGGACAATAAATGAGTGGGGTTAATTGTGTTCAAATAAAACTTTTTTTTTTATAAAGACAGGCAACAGGCTGGATTTGGCATTTGGAATGTATTCGCTGACTCCTGTTCTAAGTAGCTCTAGTTGTGGTCCAAAAGCAGACATGGACAATAAATGAGTGGGGTTAATTGTGTTCAAATAAAACTTTTTTTTTATAAAGACAGGCAACAGGCTGGATTTGGCATTTGGAATGTATTCGCTGACTCCTGTTCTAAGTAGCTCTAGTTGTGGTTTTATTGCTAGCTAGATTCCTCTGGGAGTAAATGCTACAAAGGCAGATCTCTGTCATTTTCCCTATTTTCCAGTTTAGTTCATTCTGTGGGCCACAGAAATCCATTAGTTACTTTCTGTCTGGGTTCAGTGTGGCATGGGTAAAGGGATTGAGAAAGTGGCTTTAGAAGTCCTTGCTCAAATCATGATTCTGTGGCATCCTGCAGTATAGTCTCTTACCTCACTTTTCTTTTCATTCTACAGCCTGGTTAGAAGAGATGTTTAAGCAGTATGGGTGCCTCCACTATTCCCACCCCAAATAGAGCACTGCCCACAGTGCCTGTTCCCTTCAGAAACTCTTGATGGTGATGGAGGCAGCACATTTGAACTTGCCTGGTTAAGGTTTAGATGCCTCTAGCAGTCATATGTCAGAAACAGTAGAGAACCAGGAACTGCTTAGGTTAGTAGCTGCGTTGTTGAGGTTTAGCATAAAGCAGAATCCATGTCAGGAAGATGACTTAAAAATTATGTCCAAAAGGCCACCAAAGTACCTGCAGCACCCATCTAGCTAATTAGTACTGTGGATCTTGAAAGACATCCGGACAGCCCTTGGAAAGCCAATATTTCAATAAACATAGATGAAAACCTCTTAAGCATATTTACGGTAGTCAAGAAGTAGGAATACAAGTAGTACAAACTATTTAATATACAGGTATTGAAGGGATTCTGAAAGGAAGAACTAAATGATGTTAGTCAAAAAAGGCTTTTGGAAGAAATAATGGGTAGAGATTTGTTGATTCAGATGTTTGTCGAGAGCTGGAGATATAGCTGTGATCAAGACAATCAAGGTCTCAGCTCTCTTGGAACTGACATTCTAGTGAGGGGAGTGAAACAGTAAACAAAAAAGCAAAAAAAAAAAATACTGGATTTATAATTACTATGAAACAAATAGTGCAATATGTTAGTAACTAAAAAGGTGGGGTACCTACTTTATTAGCATGGTCAGGGAAGATGTCTCTGAGGAAGTAACATTTGAGCTGACACCTGAAAGATAAGAGTGAGCTAAGTATTTGAAATGTTAGGTGAAGAACATTTCAGGCAAAGGGAACAGCAGATGCAAAGCTGTTGGAATGAAAAAGGGTTTTTGAGCAAGGAAGTGAGTATGGAAGGAGCCAAATGAATAAAGGGGAGAGTGGTATGTATATGGAAGTTGGAGAGAGGTACAGGGACCAGATGGTGCAGAGTCCTGTAAGTGAGTTTGAATTTTGTTTGAAGAACAATGGGAAGCATTGAAGGGTTTTGATTAAGGGAGCATATTATCTGACATATTTTTAAAAGCTCAATCTGGTTGCCAGAGAATGGATTGGAGAAGGGTAAAAGAAGAGGCAGAAGACAAGTCAGGACTCTGTTGGAGTACAAACAAGAAATTATGGTGGCTTGGATTAGATTGGAGATAGTAATGATAGGGAGAAGTAGATTAATTTCAGGTATGTTTTGGAGGAAGCAGCAACAGTACTTGGGAAGGGAGGATAGGAAAAGAAAAAAATCAATAATGGGTGTATGGTGGTGCCATTTACCAAGGTTGCGGAAAGGAAGTAATCCAGAATGTTAAAGCTGTTCAAGACTTTGGAGCTCAAACTTTTTATTAATGATGAAGAAAGTGAGACTTAGATAAAAGTAATGCTCAGCGAGATTAGTAATTTGCCCAAGGTAACGTGAGCAAGTGGTAATTTGCCAAAAGTAGAAAGCCTTCATAGAAGAATAATTAAAAGATGAGATTGGAAAGGAGGACGAGTGGTAGTTAGGGAAGATCCTGAATGCTAAATTGAGGATTTTTATTTGATACAGCTGGCAAGAGAACCAGTGAAGGGGAAGGGAACCATGTAAATACTGTTTTAGGAGATTGCTTGGACTTAGCAGTAACAGTAGAAATGAAGAGGCAAATATGTTAGAGAGGCAGAATTGTACTCATTGAAATAGGAGATAAGGGAGAAAGTGCAAGTTTTATGTGAAAGATCAGTGGGACAAGTTTGAAGTGCTTGTGGAATGTTCAAAAAGGCACTTGGATCTATGGATCTAAAACTCAGGAATGAGATCTAGGCATGAGATAGAATCATCATCATAAAAGTAGTAACTTATGTAACAAAAGCAGATAAAATTGCCCTGGCAGGATGTGTAGAGTGAGAAAAGGACCAAAGAAGGAGTGATGAGGAACACCAACATTTAAGAAATGAACAGAGGCAAAGGAACTAGTGAAGAGACAGATACAAAATAAACAGAAAGGTGGTTTTAGAAACCAGTGGAGGAGAGTTTCAAGAAAAACAGAATGTTGAGTTTATTGCAACATTTTCTAATGGCAAACACATAGAAACAACCTAAATGTCCATTAGTAGTTAAATAGTTAAATTGAGGTATGCTTATACCACAGACACAAATGTCTATAGAAGATGTGCTGTTTTGAAATGCAGAAAGTAGGGCAGATGTAAGAAAATAGGTGCTAAGCTGGTTATAGGGTAACCTGGCGTTATACCTGCCTAAGTTAGTTTTTGGTGTGAGGGAACTGCTGAGGAATCTTCTAGAAAGCTTTCACTTTCCTAATAAAAGGGATAGATGGCACTAGCATAGTCCCTTCAGTCCCTTCTTCTTTCCTCATTTCTTGAATGTATACCCAATGTCAGAAGCCGGAGCATGCATCTCTGAACATGAGGGGATGTCCAGAAGAATTACAGAAACAATAGCCCTGAAGTTGTTATTCTACTGAGTTAATGTCAGCAGCTGCCTGTACCAGACTTTGTGTTATGTAAGAAAAATAAACCTCCATTTAAGCCACTGTAAGTTGGCTTTTCTTGTGGCTTAACTCTTTCCTGCTATGTGGGGTATATTTTTTATTTAAGTTTTACTTTCATAAGAAGATATATGTGTATAATTTTAAAAATCTTAAAGCTGTTTCTTGTGTTAGGGATCTCCATATGTCTAGGTAAATGATGACACTGCTATTTCTTGATTTATTGATTTTACCATTAGCTATTGATTTTCTACTATAGTGCATAAAGATTTAATTCTCTTATACCTTCCCATCATATCCCCTATCCTATCATACTAATATTATGTTAAACAACTATTTTAGGTCAAACAGCATATACTGCTTACATTATTATGACTATGCTCATATTATTCACAAGTCTAATGTACTGTGATTATGTTTACTTTCTCATACAAACGTTTGTTTTTCTCAAAATTAATAATTTCCTTGTTTTTTGTTTCACTTAATTTCTAGACAGAGGTTCTGATAGTGCTAACTCTTTAGCCTTTCCAGATTTTCAGTCCGAGTGGGAAAACTGCTTTTACAGCTAGACACCAATATATGTAATAGCTCTTAAGTAACAGTACTAGTGGAAAAGTCAGCAAGACAGCCCTCTTCCATGTAGTCATTTAGGGACCCAGGCTGACAGTGGCTCTTCTGCCTTCCACTAAGAAGGTTACCATAGAAGTCATCTACACTTTAGCCACTCAGAAGAAGAAAAGAGTAGGGAGGAGTGTGCACAGGAAGTTTTTATGGCGCATGTCACTTCTACTGACATTCCATTCCCTGGAACTTAGTCATATAGCCATGTCTAACTGCAAAGAAGGCTAGAAAACATAATTTAGATATATGCCCAGGAAGAAGAAGAGAACAAAGATTTTAATGAACAACTGGCAGTCTCTGCCACTCCAGTGTTCTGTGAAGTGAAATGGTGTGAAGTACTGAGCTTTCTCTAGTCTAGGTCAGTTACCATTTTCTGTCTGCTGTTCAGATTCCGGAATTTTGTCAACATCCATCTTTTTCTTTCTTGCTTCCTTTACTCTTATCTTTATTCTTGTGGGTTTAGGCCTCTCTTATTCCTTTACTGTCATTTTAGTGAAATTTTGGTTGGGAGCAAAGGTAAATGTGCAGCTACATCATCACTTAAAACATGTGGACATATAAAATGACCAATGAAAAACATCTCTGAAGTTCACATGGATTTGTTGGCTGTGAATTTTCTATTCCTGAACTATACTATGAATACTTTTTAGTTATAAAGTGAATGAAGAGAATTACAATATATGTAATGACAGAAAAATTCCTTCTACATATTAAATAAAAATAGAAAATTTCAGAACAGTTATTGTATGATCCTATAGTTGTATATGTGTGTAAATGTGTTAATATTTTTGGAAGGATATACTTCTAAACTTAATGGTCACTATTTGTAGGGAGTGGGACTGAGAAGGAGTTGAGAGTTTGAGGAGGTTTTCTCTTTTCACTTTATATACTTCAGTGATATTTGAATATTTTACTTTCAGAATGTGTTTGAACCATTTTTGGTTACTAAAGAAAAGACCTTATAAAGGAATAGTCATCAAGGCCAAATGTACTAGAAAAGTCAAGTAAAATTAAGGTCAAAAAATATTTACTGGAGTGGAAATCTGGAGATTGTTTATTGGTGTTGTGGGATCAGAAGTGATCTCAGTGAATATAGGATATTAGGAAATAGACTTCGTGGTTTAGGCTTTTTTTAAAAAGACCATTCCAGACCAGAGTGGATTAGGGGAGGATATAGAGTTGAGGAGTCAGGATCTGAGGTTTTGTGGGGGATTTTTCTCCCCAATACTAGGAATTTTGAGTATGTTTTACAGCCTGCGGAGGAAGGATCCAATAGAAAGGGAGGAAAGTACAGAACAGAAATTACTTCAAGGAGAATGATTTCAGAACTTTCCTCATTTGACTCATCTGTCCACTGATGATTAGGCTCCTCTGCAAGACTAAGAGTAACCAGGTAAAGTGGTATTCAGCAAGACCAATGTAGAAGAGCACCAAGCTTTAGGTAAGAGGGCTTTGATTAGACAGCCTTTGAAGCCCATTCCAATTCTTAGTTCTACAAATTCATTTTATCTTAGTTGGTCTTGCTGAGCATGGACTTGACAGCAACAAACATACTGCTCTAGTATGGCTTGAGCTAGAAATACAGGCTTATTAGTGAGAAAGACTAGAATGAAGCATTTCTGTTTTTCTTGAGGAAAAGCATTCCCAGTGCTGCATCACAAAATCTGACAGAGTTAGCACTTTCTCTAGATTCTTATCAAGCTAAGAAGCTCTCACTTTCTTTATAAGTGCCTCTCCCTCCCTTTTCCCCAAGGATACTAATTTAGAATGTGCTTTGCCAAAAATCAGTATATTTTGGGAATCCATTTATTCACCTCACCAGGGTTACAGTGAGTCATGGCTCTGACTCCATTTGTCCTTAGAAATCTGAAAAGTGGCAGATAATGAAGACCTCTAGCCCTACTCCCTTCCCTAGGAAGGTTCTAGGCTTTGGCCTTCTAAGAATGATCATGGCTCTGACTCCATTTGTCCTTAGAAATCTGAAAAGTGGCAGATAATGAAGACCTCTAGTCCTACTCCCTTCCCTAGGAAGGTTCTAGGCTTTGGCCTTCTAAGAATGACTCCCTTCCCCATAGAATCAGAGTACCATCTGGTATGTGTTAGATAGAAAATTGGGGTTGGGCTGGCCCGCGGCTCACTCGGGAGAGTGCGGTGCTGATAACACCAAGGCCACAGGTTCGGATCCCATATAGGGATAGCTGGTTAGCTCACTGGGTGAGCGTGGTGCTGACAACACCAAGTCAAGGGTTAAGATCCCCTTACCGGTCATCTTTTTTAAAAAAAAGAAAAAAAAAATTGGGGTTAAACTTGATCCTTTGAGGGATTTTATTTATTCATTCATTTATTTATTTATTTTGACCAGTAAGGCCCCTTTGAGGGATTTTAAATGTTATTATAAACTGAGCATAAGATGCTTGTGTGTAGAAATTTCTCAGGTTAAATGGCTTCTTTTCAGGAGGTGTCTTAAACCTTCTGGAGGCTACTTTGAATAGGAACAGTAGAGCATAAATGTATCTGCCCTAGGAACTCTCCTAAGTTCTGTCAAAGAGCAGACTTGAATTCACACTCCTCATTCTGCTTCCTAACATTAGGTACCCTGGCATACACATATAAGGTCTAATTAAGCCCCTTGCTTCCTGGTTAGTGTGTGCCCCTTTTACACCCCCACTTTTTTGCTCATTGAAGGAAGGGGGAATGGATGACAAGATAGGACAGGAGGAGCGAATGATTTGAGGTTCAGAGGATGTCAGTGAGGATGATTCCTGTGGGTTCTGCCAGGTTCTAAAGTGTGTCTTCTGAGAAGCTTTCTCAGCAGGTATGAGTTCCTGTGTCCCTACCCTGTGGGTGGCTCAGCCCACAGGAGAGCCAGCCACCAAGGCAACTGTAGAGTGGGTCTGCAAGATAAGACTTTAAGGGAGTGAGGCTTGGTATAGAAGTAAGCAGAGATTCTTACTACCAGTGCTAGGTATGTTTCTTCAGCCTATGAGAATTAGATGTCCTTTCTGCAAGGCACTGATTTACAGTCACCTGGGAAGATACAGAGATCACTTATTCTAGACTAAGACTACTTTCCCCATGAAATGCCCATGGAAGGGGAGAGAAGGCAGCAGGCCCAAGTTAGTCCAAATCACAAGGGTCTCTCAGTTCTCTTGAGCCATAGAATATTCATTAGCCCTATCCACATTTCCCATGGTCCTGCTTTGTTCTTTCATCTATTCAGGTGGCCTACTGCAAATTGGTTTATAGGACTTGCTCTGATAATACAGTACCAGTAAAGTCCCCACTTGAAGGAAGAATAAATAAGAAGCAAAGGTATAGCTCAGTTATGTAAGGCTCCTTCATTATTTCTGTGGCACCTGGGAGACAATGGGAGAGGGGAGATGTGGCTTATCACTAAGACGACTCCGCTTTCTATTCTTCAAGCAACCTCATAACATTCTGCAGAGGCGCCTAATGGAAACCAACTTGTCTAAGCTCCGAAGCAGTCGTGTCCCTTGGGCCTCCAAGACCAACAAACTCAATCAGGCTAAGTCTGAGGGGCTAAAGAAGTCTGAAGATGATGACATGATTTTGGTTTCTTGCCAGGTAATGTTCTGAGAACAGCTTTTCCAGGCTTTTCTGAAAAGTAAGATTTGGGACCTTTTATGATCTCAGTAGTGGGGCCCTCTCCTCTAAAGTTTATAGAGTGGGGGTCTTATGGAATTCATAAATGAGTTTTAAAGGGGATACTCCATGTAACACTGCAAGTGCATGTGATATTTTGTATGCAAAGTTTTCATCAGATTTACAAAGGAGTATGTGATTTTTTAAAAAATGATTAAGAGCTAGTTGGTATACAGAATGAAACACTCAAAGTCTTTTGGGATCTTCTGTCAGCCCTGGATTCAACAGGAAAAAGGGCCAATCAAAGGCACACTCACCAGTGGGTAAAGATGAAACTACCAACTCATAACTGGGAGAAGGCTCTCCAACCCTGCCTTTCATATGACATCTGCTGCTTACTCTCTGCATCTCCCTTTCCTTTTGCTTCTCTGGCTCCTGTTGAACAGTATGTTTCCTCCTCACAGTGTGCTGGAAAGGATGTGAAAGCCTTGGTTGACACAGGCTGTCAATACAATCTCATCTCCTCAACCTGTGTGGACAGATTGGGGTAAGTAGCCACCTGTGTTGGGTGGAAGTCAGATGTGAACGCAGTCTTTGCTTGAATCTATTTTGGGGTTAGAGGTGGTGAGGGTCTCCACAGAGGCTCAAAGAGAAATGTGCAGAACTCATATCATCAGCTGGAACCAGAGTCTTTAATAGAAGGGAAGAGTGGTGGGTTTTCAGACAGCTGGGAGAAATCAGTGAGTCAGGGAAGCCTTGGGCTTTCCATTAACTCCCATCTATTACATTTTGAGCAAAGACCTCTGGACTCTGGAATGAGAGAGCATGAGACCCTGACTAATTGTGTGCCATGCTCTGATCCACTAGACAGCAAATTAGAAGGAGCTGTTCTGGGGCTGGCCAGTTAGCTCACTTGGGAGAGCAAGGTGATGATAACATCAAGGTCAAGGGTTTGGATCCCCATACTGGCCAACTGCCTAAATAAACTTATGGAAAAAAAAAAGGGAGCTGTTCTGTTGGCATACCCCAGATGAGTAAAAGCAAGGAGGTGGTTGGCCTTAGGTTACTCAGGGTTCTTCTGGAGGATACCTTGTCTGTCCCCAGGAAATATCAGTCAGAACTGAAAATAGGGTTGTAATTGCTGCTGGGCCTAGACCATCATAAGGTTGACTAACAAGTAGTTTCTTAGTGCCTTTTCTCTCTGTGAAGAGCATATAAAATCAGATCATACTGCTGCCCCTGCTGGGGATTGGATGTGAGGCAGACACCTAGTATATTGAATATCTTCAGTTCTCTAGCAGCTGGAAATGGGTTCTCCCTCTTTTAGTCAGAGAAAGCCATTTTGTATCTTACCTCCTTTTCACTCAATCTCTACTTTTATTTCTTTCCTTCTTACTCTTTCCTTTAAAGTATCAAATGGGCCCCAAGGTCTAGCCCAGAATCAGTAGGATCAAGCCAATATCATTTTCTATATCTCTAGCTCTAAGTACAATAATTTATTCCCCAGCCCAAATCTCTGTAATGAAACAATCACTAAGGTAGTAATAGTGGCTCATTTTGAGCTACATTCAAGATGTCCATATTCTTAGGTAGGGCTTACACAGGGCTTCATTTGTGTAATCAGTGACCCCTACCACATGATCTATTCCTTCTCTGATCTTCCCTGTCCTCACCCTTCACCACTGCTATGACTCTTTGAAGCTGGCTCTGTGGGTTTTGTACATTGCTATTTAGGGTAGTGGGTAAAGTCCAGGACTTAAGTGCTCATGTGGGAAGAATCCTGAGCTTTTTTATGTGATGAAGAGATGAGGTATAGTGCAACATGATGGTTTATGACTCTTTGAAGCTGGCTCTGTGGGTTTTGTACATTGCTATTTAGGGTAGTGGGTAAAGTTCAGGACTTAAGTGCTCATGTGGGAAGAATCCTGAGTTTTTTTATGTGATGAAGAGATGAGGTATAGTGCAACATGATGGTTTCAGAAAGACTAATAATGTCCTGCTGCATAATTAGGCAGCAGACTGCCGTGATTCCAGAAGAATTAATAACCATCTGTAAAACTGCAATTATTTTTCTTTTGGATGGGCTATAATACCAAAAGAGGAAAAGGAGGAAAGCAGAAGTATTGGCACAGACAGTCCATAATTAAGTATTTATTCACCAACCCATAATAGCTCTGATGCTATTCCAATAAGCTTACATAACTGTGTGAAACCTTGGTGCTGTTCCTTTCCTTCCTCCCCTGCACATACGAGTTAAGTTAATGAGCACTTTCTCCATGATATTCCTTGCTGATACCAATGTCAATGTACTTACCAAGTAAGTACTTGCCCCCACTAACGTTAAAGCTTAAGACAAACTGATGAGGACAGACTGAAATAGAAAAGACAGATAGAAAATTGGATATTGAACAAAGCATCTTCTAAAATTAGAATTAACCTGTCCCCTCTGATATCTGTTACCCACAGATGGGTAAAATGGACAGGCTAACTAAACTGCTTCACACATAGGTGGGGATGTTAGGATGCAGAACAGGATTATCTGAATGTGTCACCTCCCCTCTTTGACCAATGCAGGTAGTGATGTAAACTTTTTGAGAACAGGAGACAAGTCTTTGTATATTTCTCTGGCACGTTTAGGACAAAGTGCAGAAATAGCAAATGTAGGCTGCCTAGCACTTTCTTGGTGAATTAATCCCAGGAAATCCGTGCAGAATTCTAATTGTGGGTCAGAACATAGACATTGCCAGATTCTACCAGAAACCTCTGCCAAGGGGATTCTGGTATCTTCCTCTCTGGTGCAGACTCAAGGAGCACCTTTCTTGGTGAATTAATCCCAGGAAATCCGTGCAGAATTCTAATTGTGGGTCAGAACATAGGCATTGCCAGATTCTACCAGAAACCTCTGCCAAGGGGATTCTGGTATCTTCCTCTCTGGTGCAGACTCAAGGAGCATGTCAAATCTCACAAGCATGAAGGAGAAAAGCTTTCTCTACCCCGGCATCTCAAAGTAGTGGGCCAGATTGAGCACCTAGTGATCACACTGGGCTCCCTCCGCCTGGACTGCTCAGCAGCTGTGGTTGGTGAGTAGAGTTCGGGACTGGACGTATGGACCCTAAAGTAAACCCTATCCCTACCCCCACCAGATCCTCATGAGATTTGATGCCTGTAAATATTTACTGCTTCAAAATCCCAGGTTCCCATTTTCCTGTACTACAGACCTTGTTCCAATTTCTGCCCTCCAAAGTATCAGATGAGCCCTGAGCTACATTCAAGAAATACTGAGAATAAATCAGAAGAAAGGATTGTGGGAATCATAAAAAATTCAAGGAACATTTTTGTGTGCAAGTGAAAATGTCCCCTGAGAGCTTCCCATGAACTAGTTGGTGGCAGAGGGCAAAATGTTCTTGTTCCTTTGCCATAAATCCCTTGATAATTTCCTACCACTTCCTACACTTCTCCTCATGCATTCTGTACTAGAATACTCCAGGTTTATGGTTTTTGTCTAGTGGTCTTTGTCCTTTAGAGTTAAAAATACCTGGCTTTGAATCTTGGCTCTATAGCCTTTTAACTGTAATGATCTGGGAAAATTACTTATTATAAATATGCTCAACAGATGTTTATTGGATAGATGGGTGGATGGATTGACTCTAATGGTGATCAGGCTGAATTCTAAACCAGCATGGAAATGGCTGAATCTTTATTTTATTTTTGTTTTATGTTTTTATTAGAGGACAATGAGAAAAACTTGTCCCTTGGTCTCCAGACTCTCCGATCCATGAAGGTAGGATTGACTCCACTTTCCCTTTGATACTTCCTCTCTAAGCAGGAATCCTCTTACCTGGGGACCCCATAGTGGTATCATTGACAGTGGCCAGTGATTCTCCTTTGTTTTCAGTGCGTCATAAACTTGGATAAGCACCGGCTGATCATGGGGAAGACAGAAAAGGAAGAAATACCTTTTGTGGAGACAGTTTCTTTGAATGAAGACAAGTGAGTGCCTAAATGGGTCGTCAGATCAAATCCATTTGTCATGAGCTGAGGGGTTCTCAGACACTATATGGGGTTGTATCCTGCCTTTGGCTTTCAGTCATACCACAAATCCACCCCTTCCCACCCCCAGAGTTCACCATCCCACAAAACTCTGTAGCCCACACTTCAGAATGAACAGCGATGATATCACACAGAATGGTGGGGAAAATGAGTAGCTTTTAAACCAAAAGTATAATTACCTTCAGCCTAACCTCCTCAAATTTGGTGTCATTTCTTTTGTTCTTTCTCATTTCAGCACTTCAGAAGCATAACTCTACAGCCTGCAGCATGTCTGCCTGTGTGAATACATACCAGACTGAAAGATTGAGCAAACTGGGTTTGAACCAAATGCAGTAGCAACTTGCTGTGGACCAAGTCCTTCCCTCTAATAGAAGTGCCAGGGGTTCCTTCCCACTCAGACCTCTCTAGACTATAATCTGTGCTTAGAGATCTTGTCTGGTAAAGCCTTTGTTTTTTACTCTTTTGATCACTTATAGACCCTTTTTGACACTGCCAGGTCTCACTTGGGGCCTGTTTCTCTGCTTCTTCCAGAAATTTGCTTTTATTAGTCAAGTATAGGGGCCCCAAGGTTCTATTTCTCCATAGATACACTTGCTTCTTTTCCTGTAGCTAAATGTGTAATAAACAGGAACCTGACCTTTACTTCCTTTCAGCTGTTTCAAAGAGGTGCAGGATACCTATGTCTTGGAATTAGAATTTTCAAATTCATTTACTGATTTCTCAAGTATGAATTGATTTGAAAGAACCCGGAGAGAACATCTAGTCCAACTCTTTCATTTAAAGGTCAGAGAGGCCAGTGAATTGTCTGAGCTTATATATTAAATTGGTGGTAGAAGGGACCTAGAACTCAGGCCTGACTTCCAAGTCAAGGCTCCCAGGCTGCCTCATTTGTCTTTAGTCCTTAAGGGGAGGATGAAGAGATGAGAGTGTGTAGAAAAGGCAGGGTAGAGGAAGAATACACTTTGGAAATGGATGCTAGGAGGAACTGGGTAACCCTCCCTGCCATATGCCAAGCCCAATAAAAGTTCCCTGCCCAAACTATTACATTTAGCCCCTTATCTTGGTGCCTAAATACTGGGGGTACAAAGATGGATGAGATACACTTTGGAAATGGATGCTAGGAGGAACTGGGTAACCCTCCCTGCCATATGCCAAGCCCAGTAAAAGTTCCCTGCCCAAACTATTACATTTAGCCCCTTATCTTGGTGCCTAAATACTGGGGGTACAAAGATGGATGAGGTAATATCTCACTGTGAACTTCTTGGAGGAGAGGAGGGATAAGGAACCACAGACAGAGGAATATTAATCCCTCTCTGAGATGTAATTGAAGGCTTCAGTAAATAATCTTGGCATTGTTGTCACACATTGATTATCCCCAAGATCTAGTCAGTATTTCTGCCTAACCTGTTACGGTCTGCCAAGGACTAGTAGCTGGGAACACAGGGGTGGGGAAAGGAGATGAAAAAACCCAGAGCAGGGCCAGGATAGAAGGGAGTAGCCTGGGTAGAATCAATTTGTGGGGAGGCCTACCTGGGGAAACCTTTCTGGGATGGAGGTGGGAATGAAACTTCCAGGGAATCGAGGGTTGGGAAACTCTTCAGCTTTGTCCTAGTACAGGGAAAGAGACAGGGCAGGATCTGGTAGTATTAAGGACAATCTTTTATAACTGCCCAGTGTTTCCTGACCCTTCTCAAATGAGCAGAAGATCACAGGGGTTTTTGAAGCTTATTTGTTGGGGTGTCAGCCCACACAGCACAAAGGTACCTGTAATGGAATCGTCCGTTCAGTTCAGTAATAGAAGTGCTTGGACAAATTAGAAAAATAGCCAGCTGTGGGTATCCCTTTAAGATATTCCCAAGTCTATGGTGGGATCACAGCAGTAGTTCTCAGTGTTTAATGGAGCCCACTTTGAACTTTGCCAAGTGCCACCAACTATCTTGTCTGGTGTTCAGCTACTGCCTCTACCAAACAACTCTTTGGAACTCTGAATGTTTGGCCTCGTGGAAGCTCCCTAAAGAGAACTTTGGTGACTCCCATTTGAATAACTAGGCAGCTGTACTGCAGTCAGTTGTCACTAGGTCATTCCCTAGACCCCCTTCCTATCAGCCTGAACAAAGGAAGCTAGATGGAAAACTAAGCACAACCACAGTAGGGGAGGCTACATCTGAAGCTCAGCAGGGGTGATCCCAGGGTTACCAGCCTTCAGTGCCCCCTCCAGCTACACCCCATACTCTTACCTAGGAGGGACTTGCACCTTTTTCTCGAGGCCTCTCCAAGCAGATCTCCTACTACCTCTCATGGCAACACTTTGGCCTGCTTCTTATCCTGGGACTAAGTTGAAATACTTCACCCCTTTCTTCCCTACTTGAAAGTTGCACTCCAAGCCTTGACTGTTGGTCACAAGTGAGCCGTTCTGGTTTATTCTTATTTGGATTCCCTGTGAACCAAGTGAGGCCAGGCATTCTCAGGTTTTGGAAAGATGTGGTTGATTCTGGCCTTTTGAATTCAGGATTATACGGCTTCAGGGAAATTATCAGATGCCCTTTAGTGATCCTTCTGGCCTCCGAAAACCAGTGATTTTCCAGTTTTGGAATAGAAACAGTTGGGGTGAACTGAGCTTAGGATATCATAATCTCACTCCATGCAGTCAAGTCATTTGAATTCTCTAACCAAACAATTGTGTTTTAACCCCAGCTTGATGTAGGTACCTAAAAATGTCTAAAGACAATTGTGGGAAGTCTTGAGCTTCATTAACCTTCCTTAAATGCTGCCAAGTTGATTACTCTGATAGCCCTTGTATCCTTGATGTTCATGAGGGAGCACTGGGTCTACTTTTTGGGGGCTGGCAAGGTAAAAAGGTAAGGTCAGTTCTTCCCAGAGTCCTAGAAAATTCCAGTGCCTCTGATTGAAGGTATGAGAGAAAGGGTGGCTACCCAGTTCACAGTTCTGAAAGTAGGCAGTAGCAAGAAGTACCAGACCTATCTCATTCCTTACTAGATGTCCATCTCACATACAGGGAGTTTGAAAAGTACTGTTTTTGTTTGGTATTTCTTTGGCTGACTCATTTGAGGAATACATGTTTTCTAACTTTTGTATTTCCTTGCCCTGCACAGACTGCACCTGGCACAATTTTCTATTCCTTAGCTCAAAGTGTCTATAGGATGGATTGCCTACTATGTCAGCTGCCCTCACTCTTGTGTAATAGGGGACATGGAGATGAACTGGATTCCTCCTTCCTTCTGTTGCCAGGCCTCTCTGCACTGGCACTTTATCCTCTAAGTGTTTCTGGCTGTGTTCAGTTTACTTGTGAGACTGATGTAACAATAAAGTGAAATCTTCCCTGCTGTGTGCTTGTCTGACAAAGTGTCTGTGTCATGGCCCTACTCTTGAAGGTGGGGCCTGCAGACACAGCCTAATTGCATCAGTATTCCTCTGTTAGGGTCTTCTGAACACAAGGCTTTGTGGTCCTCCACTCCTCCATTGCCACTACCCATTCAGCTCCCTCTTACTAGCTGTATGTCCCTGTGCAAATTAGTGAACCTCACTGACCTTGGTTTTGTAATCTATAAAGCAGAAGTAATAATAGTATTTACCTCAGAATATCAAATAAGATAATCCATGTAAAGTGGTTAGCATATGGAGACACTCAAAGCTTTATATATGAGAACAATCTTTTAAGAATCGGCAGCATGTGAGAGAACACTACTTCTGGAAAAGGAAATATCTATTTCATTTAAACAAATAGGACAGGTTTGGGAAGGGAGAGGGTTGAATGAACCTTAATATATGGTTAAAGTCATTGTCTAAATAGCATTCCAAATAAATGCATTTACAGAAGACAGAAGCTTACCTTTTAAGTGTTAATATTTTTAATACTTAAACAGTATGGTTAGTAAACAAGCAACATGCTTTAACTGTAACAGTGGTTACCACAATCTAGAATAATGGTACTGCTACTGCTCAGAAGATACTGCCATTCCACATCAAAATGTTTTCTGTCTTATTTTCGTCCATTTATCCTAATTATGAAAAATGCCAAAAGGTTTACCTAACCTGGCTCTTAAGCAATGAGCAGCAGTATAAATATTCATAATCATCTCAAAAGAAACAAAGTTTTAAGAGTTTAAAAATATATCATATCCTAGGGGCCAGCCTATGGCTCACTTGGGAGAGTGGGGTGCTGATAACACCAAGTCATGGTTTAAGATCCCATTGCCGGTCTTTAAAAAAAAAAATATATATATATATATATCATATCCTGACTTTTATTTATTTTTATGGGGTGCTGATAACACCAAGTCATGGTTTAAGATCCCATTGCCGGTCTTTAAAAAAAAAAAAAATATATATATATATATATATATATCATATCCTGACTTTTATTTATTTTTTAAAAATTTATTGCACTTACATAGTGGGGGAGAACTTGGATTAACAGAAAGTCATGTGAAGGTGATATTGATGTTTTAGCTGATTACACATTATATATAGAAATATTAAGGACTCTGTGCGTACAGGATGTCATTTATAAGACAGGGACATGTATACAATTTGTGGAGCATCCAGAAAAAGGCAATGATAACATGATTATTGTCTTCAGAGCTGTCATGTGGAAAGTGTTCTTTCTGGTACCAGAAGGCAAGCATTTCCAATAGGAGCCGGTGGCAGAGAGGCAAATCCTGACTCAATTGGAGGAAGGTATCTACTGTAAACCAGTGACTATGCTAACCCCTGCAAAGGTAGCACTGTTTTTGCTGAAGAGAAAGCCAAGGCTCAGAAAAGTATCAAGATACAACTATTAAATATTTACATGGTGTAATGATAAAATAAAAAGACAACTATTTAGCACAATCAAATGGGCTATCTCTCAGTTGTCTTTCATTGGAAGTGAAAGATGGGATGATCATTTCCTGGCAATATAATGAAAGAGATTTCTGCATTGAGTAGAAGGTTGGTTAAGGAGGCCTCCAAGAGGATTTCTAATGCCAAAATTCACTGATTATAGGACAACTTTATTAAACGCATTGTGAGTCAAATGTAGCTTCTTTTTGAGTCACACCATCTCTGTGAACATTGACGAATTCAATTGAACTGAAATTATGAGTTTGTTACCCAGCTTTGAAGGGTTGCAGCTGCTGTTCTCAAGAAATCAGAAAGCAGAGACAAACTAGTCTGTGCTTGTAGCTCAGACTCCTCTGTGAGCTACTGCTTTGAACTTCTGCTATAAGTGCTTCCTGAGCTATAATATGCTGCTGTCTTATTTAATACTCACCTGTCTGGCAGATGACCCACTGGAGGCAGTTTCCCACATGGTGTTAAGCACATGGGCATTGTGACAACTGTTTTCTCAGAGGCCTTTTTATTTAAGGGTTGTATATGTTCTGAGAGACTGAGGCTGCCAGGTGCCTGATCACAATGGAGAAAAAAACTGGATCTACCTGCTTTTAGGTATTGACTTGTCCAAAGGTTCTGGCAGCCAGCCTGACAGCTACAGGCTTTGCTCTTTCTTTCCAGCACCCTTTTCACATTCTTTCCTGGACCTATGTCCCGGGACCTATGTCCCTTTTCACATTCTTTCCTGGACCTATGTCTTCCAGCAAATCCCGGCCCCCCTTAATAATCAGAGAGGAGATTTCAATTGTGGCATTGCTCTTACTGGGGCCAGAGTGGTCTCCCAATTTGTAATTAATACAACTCTCCA